>NC_092011.1:20286853-20455755 GCF_044704955.1 Pristiophorus japonicus | reverse complement strand
TCTGCACTCACACACACAGCATGGCTCTCTGTCTGTCTGCACTCACACACACAGCGTGGCTCTCTGTCTGTCTGCACTCACACACACAGCATGGCTCTCTGTCTGCACTCACACACACAGCGTGGCTCTCTGTCTCTCTGCACTCACACACACAGCATGGCTCTCTGTCTGTCTGCACTCACACACACAGCGTGGCTCTCTGTCTGTCTGCACTCACACACACAGCGTGGCTCTCTGTCTGTCTGCACTCACACACACAGCGTGGCTCTCTGTCTGTCTGCACTCACACACACAGCGTGGCTCTCTGTCTGCACTCACACACACAGCGTGGCTCTCTGTCTGTCTGCACTCACACACACAGCGTGGCACTCTGTCTGTCTGCACTCACACACACAGCGTGGCTCTCTGTCTGTCTGCACTCACACACACAGCATGGCTCTCTGTCTGTCTGCACTCACGCACACAGCGTGGCTCTCTGTCTGTCTGCACTCACACACACAGCATGGCTCTCTGTCTGTCTGCACTCACACACACAGCATGGCTCTCTGTCTGTCTGCACTCACACACACAGCATGGCTCTCTGTCTGTCTGCACTCACGCACACAGCATGGCTCTCTGTCTGTCTGCACTCACACACACAGCATGGCTCTCTGTCTGTCTGCACTCACACACACAGCGTGGCTCTCTGTCTGTCTGCACTCACACACACAGCGTGGCTCTCTGTCTGTCTGCACTCACACACACAGCATGGCTATCTGTCTGTCTGTACTCACACACACAGCATGGCTCTCTGTCTGTCTGCACTCACACACACAGCATGGCTCTCTGTCTGTCTGCACTCACACACACAGCGTGGCTCTCTGTCTGTCTGCACTCACACACACAGCGTGGCTCTCTGTCTCTCTGCACTCACACACACAGCGTGGCTCTCTGTCTGTCTGCACTCACACACACAGCGTGGCTCTCTGTCTGTCTGCACTCACACACACAGCGTGGCTCTCTGTCTGCACTCACACACACAGCGTGGCTCTCTGTCTGTCTGCACTCACACACACAGCGTGGCTCTCTGTCTGTCTGCACTCACACACACAGCATGGCTCTCTGTCTGTCTGCACTCACACACACAGCGTGGCTCTCTGTCTGTCTGCACTCACACACACAGCGTGGCTCTCTGTCTGTCTGCACTCACACACACAGCATGGCTCTCTGTCTGTCTGCACTCACACACACAGCATGGCTCTCTGTCTGTCTGCACTCACACACACAGCATGGCTCTCTGTCTGTCTGCACTCACACACACAGCGTGGCTCTCTGTCTGTCTGCACTCACACACACAGCATGGCTCTCTGTCTGTCTGCACTCACACACACAGCGTGGCTCTCTGTCTGTCTGCACTCACACACACAGCCTGGCTCTCTGTCTGTCTGCACTCACACACACAGCATGGCTCTCTGTCTGTCTGCACTCACACACACAGCATGGCTCTCTGTCTGTCTGCACTCACACACACAGCGTGGCTCTCTGTCTGTCTGCACTCACACACACAGCGTGGCTCTCTCTCTGTCTGCACTCACACACACAGCGTGGCTCTCTGTCTGTCTGCACTCACACACACAGCATGGCTCTCTGTCTGTCTGCACTCACACACACAGCGTGGCTCTCTGTCTGTCTGCACTCACACACACAGCGTGGCTCTCTGTCTGTCTGCACTCACACACACAGCGTGGCTCTCTGTCTGTCTGCACTCACACACACAGCGTGGCTCTCTGTCTGTCTGCACTCACACACAGCGTGGCTCTCTGTCTGTCTGCACTCACACACACAGCGTGGCTCTCTGTCTGTCTGCACTCACACACACAGCGTGGCTCTCTGTCTGCACTCACACACACAGCATGGCTCTCTGTCTGCACTCACACACACAGCATGGCTCTCTGTCTGTCTGCACTCACACACACAGCATGGCTCTCTGTCTGTCTGCACTCACACACACAGCATGGCTCTCTGTCTGTCTGCACTCACACACACAGCGTGGCTCTCTGTCTGTCTGCACTCACACACACAGCATGGCTCTCTGTCTGTCTGCACTCACACACACAGCATGGCTCTCTGTCTGACTGCACTCACACACACAGCATGGCTCTCTGTCTGTCTGCACTCACACACACAGCGTGGCTCTCTGTCTGTCTGCACTCACACACACAGCGTGGCTCTCTGTCTGTCTGCACTCACACACACAGCATGGCTCTCTGTCTGCACTCACACACACAGCATGGCTCTCTGTCTGTCTGCACTCACACACACAGCGTGGCTCTCTGTCTGTCTGCACTCACACACACAGCATGGCTCTCTGTCTGTCTGCACTCACACACACAGCGTGGCTCTCTGTCTGTCTGCACTCACACACACAGCATGGCTCTCTGTCTGTCTGCTCTCACACACACAGCGTGGCTCTCTGTCTGTCTGCACTCACACACACAGCGTGGCTCTCTGTCTGTCTGCACTCACACACACAGCATGGCTCTCTGTCTGTCTGCACTCACACACACAGCGTGGCTCTCTGTCTGTCTGCACTCACACACACAGCATGGCTCTCTGTCTGTCTGCACTCACACACACAGCGTGGCTCTCTGTCTGTCTGCACTCACACACACAGCATGGCTCTCTGTCTGTCTGCACTCACACACACAGCATGGCTCTCTGTCTGTCTGCACTCACACACACAGCATGGCTCTCTGTCTGTCTGCACTCACACACACAGCATGGCTCTCTGTCTGTCTGCACTCACACACACAGCGTGGCTCTCTGTCTGTCTGCACTCACACACACAGCATGGCTCTCTGTCTGTCTGCACTCACACACACAGCATGGCTCTCTGTCTGTCTGCACTCACACACACAGCATGGCTCTCTGTCTGTCCGGATATAAAAGGGGTCAGAGGGTCTAGTAAGGAAGAGGAACTGAGGGAAATCTTTATTAGTCGGGAAATTGTGTTGGGGAAATTGATGGGATTGAAGGCAGATAAATCCCCAGGGCCTGATGGCCTGCATCCTAGAGTACTTAAGGAGGTGGCCTTGGAAATAGCGGATGCATTGACAGTCATTTTCCAACATTCCATTGACTCTGGATCAGTTCCTATGGAGTGGAGGGTAGCCAATGTAACCCCACTTTTTAAAAAAGGAGGGAGAGAGAAAACAGGGAATTATAGACCGGTCAGCCTGACCTCAGTAGTGGGTAAAATGATGGAATCAATTATTAAGGATGTCATAGCAGTGCATCTGGAAAATGGTGACATGATAGGTCCAAGTCAGCATGGATTTGTGAAAGGGAAATCATGCTTGACAAATCTTCTGGAATTTTTTGAGGATGTTTCCAGTAAAGTGGACAAAGGAGAACCAGTTGATGTGGTATATTTGGACTTTCAGAAGGCTTTCGACAAGGTCCCACACAAGAGATTAATGTGCAAAGTTAAAGCACATGGGATTGGGGGTAGTGTGCTGACGTGGATTGAGAACTGGTTGTCAGACAGGAAGCAAAGAGTAGGAGTAAACGGGTACTTTTCAGAATGGCAGGCAGTGACTAGTGGAGTGCCGCAACGTTCTGTGCTGGGGCCCCAGCTGTTTACATTGTACATTAATGATTTAGACGAGGGGATTAAATGCAGTATCTCCAAATTTGCGGATGATACTAAGTTGGGTGGCAGTGTGAGCTGCGAGGAGGATGCTATTAGGCTGCAGAGTGACTTGGATAGGTTAGGTGAGTGGGCAAATGCATGGCAGATGAAGTATAATGTGGATAAATGTGAGGTTATCCACTTTGGTGGTAAAAACAGAGAGACAGACTATTATCTGAATGGTGACAGATTAGGAAAAGGGAAGGTGCAACGAGACCTGGGTGTCATGGTACATCAGTCATTGAAGGTTGGCATGCAGGTACAGCAGGCGGTTAAGAAAGCAAATGGCATGTTGGCCTTCATAGCGAGGGGATTTGAATACAGGGGCAGGGAGGTGTTGCTACAGTTGTACAGGGCCTTGGTGAGGCCACACCTGGAGTATTGTGTACAGTTTTGGTCTCCTAACTTGAGGAAGGACATTCTTGCTATTGAGGGAGTGCAGCGAAGGTTCACCAGACTGATTCCCGGGATGGCGGGACTGACCTATCAAGAAAGATTGGATCAATTGGGCTTGTATTCACTGGAGTTCAGAAGAATGAGAGGGGACCTCATAGAAACGTTTAAAATTCTGACGGGTTTAGACAGGTTAGATGCAGAAAGAATGTTCCCAATGTTGGGGAAGTCCAGAACCAGGGGTCACAGTCTGAGGATAAGGGGTAAGCCATTTAGGACCGAGATGAGGAGAAACTTCTTCACCCAGAGAGTGGTGAACCTGTGGAATTCTCTACCACAGAAAGTAGTTGAGGCCAATTCACTAAATATATTCAAAAGGGAGTTAGATGAAGTCCTTACTACTCGGGGGATCAAGGGTTATGGCGAGAAAGCAGGAAGGGGGT
Organism: Pristiophorus japonicus; assembly: GCF_044704955.1. Taxonomy (NCBI): domain Eukaryota; kingdom Metazoa; phylum Chordata; class Chondrichthyes; family Pristiophoridae; genus Pristiophorus; species Pristiophorus japonicus. The sequence goes on along the minus strand of NC_092011.1, from coordinate 20,451,249 downwards.
ACTGAAGTTTCATGTTCAGCCATGAACTCATTGAATGGCGGTGCAGGCTAGAAGGGCTGAATGGCCTGCTCCTCCACCTATTTTCTATGTTTCTATGTTTCTATGTCTGCACTCACACACACAGCATGGCTCTCTGTCTGTCTGCACTCACACACACAGCATGACTCTCTGTCTGTCTGTACTCACACACACAGCATGGCTCTCTGTCTGTCTGCACTCACACACACAGCATGGCTCTCTGTCTGTCTGCACTCACACACACAGCGTGGCTCTCTGTCTGTCTGCACTCACACACACAGCGTGGCTCTCTGTCTGTCTGCACTCACACACACAGCGTGGCTCTCTGTCTGTCTGCACTCACACACACAGCGTGGCTCTCTGTCTGTCTGCACTCACACACACAGCGTGGCTCTCTGTCTGTCTGCACTCACACACACAGCATGGCTCTCTGTCTGTCTGCACTCACACACACAGCGTGGCTCTCTGTCTGTCTGCACTCACACACACAGCATGGCTCTCTGTCTGCACTCACACACACAGCGTGGCTCTCTGTCTCTCTGCACTCACACACACAGCATGGCTCTCTGTCTGTCTGCACTCACACACACAGCGTGGCTCTCTGTCTGTCTGCACTCACACACACAGCGTGGCTCTCTGTCTGTCTGCACTCACACACACAGCGTGGCTCTCTGTCTGTCTGCACTCACACACACAGCGTGGCTCTCTGTCTGCACTCACACACACAGCGTGGCTCTCTGTCTGTCTGCACTCACACACACAGCGTGGCACTCTGTCTGTCTGCACTCACACACACAGCGTGGCTCTCTGTCTGTCTGCACTCACACACACAGCATGGCTCTCTGTCTGTCTGCACTCACGCACACAGCGTGGCTCTCTGTCTGTCTGCACTCACACACACAGCATGGCTCTCTGTCTGTCTGCACTCACACACACAGCATGGCTCTCTGTCTGTCTGCACTCACACACACAGCATGGCTCTCTGTCTGTCTGCACTCACGCACACAGCATGGCTCTCTGTCTGTCTGCACTCACACACACAGCATGGCTCTCTGTCTGTCTGCACTCACACACACAGCGTGGCTCTCTGTCTGTCTGCACTCACACACACAGCGTGGCTCTCTGTCTGTCTGCACTCACACACACAGCATGGCTATCTGTCTGTCTGTACTCACACACACAGCATGGCTCTCTGTCTGTCTGCACTCACACACACAGCATGGCTCTCTGTCTGTCTGCACTCACACACACAGCGTGGCTCTCTGTCTGTCTGCACTCACACACACAGCGTGGCTCTCTGTCTCTCTGCACTCACACACACAGCGTGGCTCTCTGTCTGTCTGCACTCACACACACAGCGTGGCTCTCTGTCTGTCTGCACTCACACACACAGCGTGGCTCTCTGTCTGCACTCACACACACAGCGTGGCTCTCTGTCTGTCTGCACTCACACACACAGCGTGGCTCTCTGTCTGTCTGCACTCACACACACAGCATGGCTCTCTGTCTGTCTGCACTCACACACACAGCGTGGCTCTCTGTCTGTCTGCACTCACACACACAGCGTGGCTCTCTGTCTGTCTGCACTCACACACACAGCATGGCTCTCTGTCTGTCTGCACTCACACACACAGCATGGCTCTCTGTCTGTCTGCACTCACACACACAGCATGGCTCTCTGTCTGTCTGCACTCACACACACAGCGTGGCTCTCTGTCTGTCTGCACTCACACACACAGCATGGCTCTCTGTCTGTCTGCACTCACACACACAGCGTGGCTCTCTGTCTGTCTGCACTCACACACACAGCCTGGCTCTCTGTCTGTCTGCACTCACACACACAGCATGGCTCTCTGTCTGTCTGCACTCACACACACAGCATGGCTCTCTGTCTGTCTGCACTCACACACACAGCGTGGCTCTCTGTCTGTCTGCACTCACACACACAGCGTGGCTCTCTCTCTGTCTGCACTCACACACACAGCGTGGCTCTCTGTCTGTCTGCACTCACACACACAGCATGGCTCTCTGTCTGTCTGCACTCACACACACAGCGTGGCTCTCTGTCTGTCTGCACTCACACACACAGCGTGGCTCTCTGTCTGTCTGCACTCACACACACAGCGTGGCTCTCTGTCTGTCTGCACTCACACACACAGCGTGGCTCTCTGTCTGTCTGCACTCACACACAGCGTGGCTCTCTGTCTGTCTGCACTCACACACACAGCGTGGCTCTCTGTCTGTCTGCACTCACACACACAGCGTGGCTCTCTGTCTGCACTCACACACACAGCATGGCTCTCTGTCTGCACTCACACACACAGCATGGCTCTCTGTCTGTCTGCACTCACACACACAGCATGGCTCTCTGTCTGTCTGCACTCACACACACAGCATGGCTCTCTGTCTGTCTGCACTCACACACACAGCGTGGCTCTCTGTCTGTCTGCACTCACACACACAGCATGGCTCTCTGTCTGTCTGCACTCACACACACAGCATGGCTCTCTGTCTGACTGCACTCACACACACAGCATGGCTCTCTGTCTGTCTGCACTCACACACACAGCGTGGCTCTCTGTCTGTCTGCACTCACACACACAGCGTGGCTCTCTGTCTGTCTGCACTCACACACACAGCATGGCTCTCTGTCTGCACTCACACACACAGCATGGCTCTCTGTCTGTCTGCACTCACACACACAGCGTGGCTCTCTGTCTGTCTGCACTCACACACACAGCATGGCTCTCTGTCTGTCTGCACTCACACACACAGCGTGGCTCTCTGTCTGTCTGCACTCACACACACAGCATGGCTCTCTGTCTGTCTGCTCTCACACACACAGCGTGGCTCTCTGTCTGTCTGCACTCACACACACAGCGTGGCTCTCTGTCTGTCTGCACTCACACACACAGCATGGCTCTCTGTCTGTCTGCACTCACACACACAGCGTGGCTCTCTGTCTGTCTGCACTCACACACACAGCATGGCTCTCTGTCTGTCTGCACTCACACACACAGCGTGGCTCTCTGTCTGTCTGCACTCACACACACAGCATGGCTCTCTGTCTGTCTGCACTCACACACACAGCATGGCTCTCTGTCTGTCTGCACTCACACACACAGCATGGCTCTCTGTCTGTCTGCACTCACACACACAGCATGGCTCTCTGTCTGTCTGCACTCACACACACAGCGTGGCTCTCTGTCTGTCTGCACTCACACACACAGCATGGCTCTCTGTCTGTCTGCACTCACACACACAGCATGGCTCTCTGTCTGTCTGCACTCACACACACAGCATGGCTCTCTGTCTGTCCGGATATAAAAGGGGTCAGAGGGTCTAGTAAGGAAGAGGAACTGAGGGAAATCTTTATTAGTCGGGAAATTGTGTTGGGGAAATTGATGGGATTGAAGGCAGATAAATCCCCAGGGCCTGATGGCCTGCATCCTAGAGTACTTAAGGAGGTGGCCTTGGAAATAGCGGATGCATTGACAGTCATTTTCCAACATTCCATTGACTCTGGATCAGTTCCTATGGAGTGGAGGGTAGCCAATGTAACCCCACTTTTTAAAAAAGGAGGGAGAGAGAAAACAGGGAATTATAGACCGGTCAGCCTGACCTCAGTAGTGGGTAAAATGATGGAATCAATTATTAAGGATGTCATAGCAGTGCATCTGGAAAATGGTGACATGATAGGTCCAAGTCAGCATGGATTTGTGAAAGGGAAATCATGCTTGACAAATCTTCTGGAATTTTTTGAGGATGTTTCCAGTAAAGTGGACAAAGGAGAACCAGTTGATGTGGTATATTTGGACTTTCAGAAGGCTTTCGACAAGGTCCCACACAAGAGATTAATGTGCAAAGTTAAAGCACATGGGATTGGGGGTAGTGTGCTGACGTGGATTGAGAACTGGTTGTCAGACAGGAAGCAAAGAGTAGGAGTAAACGGGTACTTTTCAGAATGGCAGGCAGTGACTAGTGGAGTGCCGCAACGTTCTGTGCTGGGGCCCCAGCTGTTTACATTGTACATTAATGATTTAGACGAGGGGATTAAATGCAGTATCTCCAAATTTGCGGATGATACTAAGTTGGGTGGCAGTGTGAGCTGCGAGGAGGATGCTATTAGGCTGCAGAGTGACTTGGATAGGTTAGGTGAGTGGGCAAATGCATGGCAGATGAAGTATAATGTGGATAAATGTGAGGTTATCCACTTTGGTGGTAAAAACAGAGAGACAGACTATTATCTGAATGGTGACAGATTAGGAAAAGGGAAGGTGCAACGAGACCTGGGTGTCATGGTACATCAGTCATTGAAGGTTGGCATGCAGGTACAGCAGGCGGTTAAGAAAGCAAATGGCATGTTGGCCTTCATAGCGAGGGGATTTGAATACAGGGGCAGGGAGGTGTTGCTACAGTTGTACAGGGCCTTGGTGAGGCCACACCTGGAGTATTGTGTACAGTTTTGGTCTCCTAACTTGAGGAAGGACATTCTTGCTATTGAGGGAGTGCAGCGAAGGTTCACCAGACTGATTCCCGGGATGGCGGGACTGACCTATCAAGAAAGATTGGATCAATTGGGCTTGTATTCACTGGAGTTCAGAAGAATGAGAGGGGACCTCATAGAAACGTTTAAAATTCTGACGGGTTTAGACAGGTTAGATGCAGAAAGAATGTTCCCAATGTTGGGGAAGTCCAGAACCAGGGGTCACAGTCTGAGGATAAGGGGTAAGCCATTTAGGACCGAGATGAGGAGAAACTTCTTCACCCAGAGAGTGGTGAACCTGTGGAATTCTCTACCACAGAAAGTAGTTGAGGCCAATTCACTAAATATATTCAAAAGGGAGTTAGATGAAGTCCTTACTACTCGGGGGATCAAGGGTTATGGCGAGAAAGCAGGAAGGGGGTACTGAAGTTTCATGTTCAGCCATGAACTCATTGAATGGCGGTGCAGGCTAGAAGGGCTGAATGGCCTGCTCCTCCACCTATTTTCTATGTTTCTATGTTTCTATGTCTGCACTCACACACACAGCATGGCTCTCTGTCTGTCTGCACTCACACACACAGCATGACTCTCTGTCTGTCTGTACTCACACACACAGCATGGCTCTCTGTCTGTCTGCACTCACACACACAGCATGGCTCTCTGTCTGTCTGCACTCACACACACAGCGTGGCTCTCTGTCTGTCTGCACTCACACACACAGCGTGGCTCTCTGTCTGTCTGCACTCACACACACAGCGTGGCTCTCTGTCTGTCTGCACTCACACACACAGCGTGGCTCTCTGTCTGTCTGCACTCACACACACAGCGTGGCTCTCTGTCTGTCTGCACTCACACACACAGCATGGCTCTCTGTCTGTCTGCACTCACACACACAGCGTGGCTCTCTGTCTGTCTGCACTCACACACACAGCATGGCTCTCTGTCTGCACTCACACACACAGCGTGGCTCTCTGTCTCTCTGCACTCACACACACAGCATGGCTCTCTGTCTGTCTGCACTCACACACACAGCGTGGCTCTCTGTCTGTCTGCACTCACACACACAGCGTGGCTCTCTGTCTGTCTGCACTCACACACACAGCGTGGCTCTCTGTCTGTCTGCACTCACACACACAGCGTGGCTCTCTGTCTGCACTCACACACACAGCGTGGCTCTCTGTCTGTCTGCACTCACACACACAGCGTGGCACTCTGTCTGTCTGCACTCACACACACAGCGTGGCTCTCTGTCTGTCTGCACTCACACACACAGCATGGCTCTCTGTCTGTCTGCACTCACGCACACAGCGTGGCTCTCTGTCTGTCTGCACTCACACACACAGCATGGCTCTCTGTCTGTCTGCACTCACACACACAGCATGGCTCTCTGTCTGTCTGCACTCACACACACAGCATGGCTCTCTGTCTGTCTGCACTCACGCACACAGCATGGCTCTCTGTCTGTCTGCACTCACACACACAGCATGGCTCTCTGTCTGTCTGCACTCACACACACAGCGTGGCTCTCTGTCTGTCTGCACTCACACACACAGCGTGGCTCTCTGTCTGTCTGCACTCACACACACAGCATGGCTATCTGTCTGTCTGTACTCACACACACAGCATGGCTCTCTGTCTGTCTGCACTCACACACACAGCATGGCTCTCTGTCTGTCTGCACTCACACACACAGCGTGGCTCTCTGTCTGTCTGCACTCACACACACAGCGTGGCTCTCTGTCTCTCTGCACTCACACACACAGCGTGGCTCTCTGTCTGTCTGCACTCACACACACAGCGTGGCTCTCTGTCTGTCTGCACTCACACACACAGCGTGGCTCTCTGTCTGCACTCACACACACAGCGTGGCTCTCTGTCTGTCTGCACTCACACACACAGCGTGGCTCTCTGTCTGTCTGCACTCACACACACAGCATGGCTCTCTGTCTGTCTGCACTCACACACACAGCGTGGCTCTCTGTCTGTCTGCACTCACACACACAGCGTGGCTCTCTGTCTGTCTGCACTCACACACACAGCATGGCTCTCTGTCTGTCTGCACTCACACACACAGCATGGCTCTCTGTCTGTCTGCACTCACACACACAGCATGGCTCTCTGTCTGTCTGCACTCACACACACAGCGTGGCTCTCTGTCTGTCTGCACTCACACACACAGCATGGCTCTCTGTCTGTCTGCACTCACACACACAGCGTGGCTCTCTGTCTGTCTGCACTCACACACACAGCCTGGCTCTCTGTCTGTCTGCACTCACACACACAGCATGGCTCTCTGTCTGTCTGCACTCACACACACAGCATGGCTCTCTGTCTGTCTGCACTCACACACACAGCGTGGCTCTCTGTCTGTCTGCACTCACACACACAGCGTGGCTCTCTCTCTGTCTGCACTCACACACACAGCGTGGCTCTCTGTCTGTCTGCACTCACACACACAGCATGGCTCTCTGTCTGTCTGCACTCACACACACAGCGTGGCTCTCTGTCTGTCTGCACTCACACACACAGCGTGGCTCTCTGTCTGTCTGCACTCACACACACAGCGTGGCTCTCTGTCTGTCTGCACTCACACACACAGCGTGGCTCTCTGTCTGTCTGCACTCACACACACAGCGTGGCTCTCTGTCTGTCTGCACTCACACACACAGCGTGGCTCTCTGTCTGTCTGCACTCACACACACAGCGTGGCTCTCTGTCTGTCTGCACTCACACACACAGCGTGGCTCTCTGTCTGTCTGCACTCACACACACAGCGTGGCTCTCTGTCTGTCTGCACTCACACACACAGCGTGGCTCTCTGTCTGTCTGCACTCACAGACACAGCGTGGCTCTCTGTCTGCACTCACACACACAGCGTGGCTCTCTGTCTGTCTGCACTCACACACACAGCGTGGCTCTCTGTCTGTCTGCACTCACACACACAGCGTGGCTCTCTGTCTGTCTGCACTCACACACACAGCGTGGCTCTCTGTCTGTCTGCACTCACACACACAGCGTGGCTCTCTGTCTGTCTGCACTCACACACACAGCGTGGCTCTCTGTCTGTCTGCACTCACACACACAGCGTGGCTCTCTGTCTGTCTGCACTCACACACACAGCGTGGCTCTCTGTCTGTCTGCACTCACACACACAGCATGGCTCTCTGTCTGTCTGCACTCACACACACAGCGTGGCTCTCTGTCTGTCTGCACTCACACACACAGCGTGGCTCTCTGTCTGTCTGCACTCACACACACAGCGTGGCTCTCTGTCTGTCTGCACTCACACACACAGCGTGGCTCTCTGTCTGTCTGCACTCACACACACAGCATGGCTCTCTGTCTGTCTGCACTCACAGACACAGCGTGGCTCTCTGTCTGTCTGCACTCACACACACAGCGTGGCTCTCTGTCTGTCTGCACTCACACACACAGCATGGCTCTCTGTCTGTCTGCACTCACACACACAGCGTGGCTCTCTGTCTGTCTGCACTCACACACACAGCATGGCTCTCTGTCTGCACTCACACTCACAGCATGGCTCTCTGTCTGTCTGCACTCACACACACAGCATGGCTCTCTGTCTGTCTGCACTCACACACACAGCGTGGCTCTCTGTCTGTCTGCACTCACACACACAGCGTGGCTCTCTGTCTGTCTGCACTCACACACACAGCATGGCGCTCTGTCTGTCTGCACTCACACACACAGCGTGGCTCTCTGTCTGTCTGCACTCACACACACAGCGTGGCTCTCTGTCTGTCTGCACTCACACACACAGCGTGGCTCTCTGTCTGCACTCACACACACAGCATGGCTCTCTGTCTGTCTGCACTCACACACACAGCATGGCTCTCTGTCTGCACTCACACTCACAGCGTGGCTCTCTGTCTGTCTGCACTCACACACACAGCATGGCTCTCTGTCTGTCTGCACTCACACACACAGCGTGGCTCTCTGTCTGTCTGCACTCACACACACAGCATGGCTCTCTGTCTGTCTGCACTCACACACACAGCATGGCTCTCTGTCTGTCTGCACTCACACACACAGCATGGCTCTCTGTCTGTCTGCACTCACACACACAGCGTGGCTCTCTGTCTGTCTGCACTCACACACACAGCATGGCTCTCTGTCTGTCTGCACTCACACACACAGCGTGGCTCTCTGTCTGTCTGCACTCACACACACAGCGTGGCTCTCTGTCTGTCTGCACTCACACACACAGCGTGGCTCTCTGTCTGTCTGCACTCACACACACAGCATGGCTCTCTGTCTGTCTGCACTCACACACACAGCGTGGCTCTCTGTCTGTCTGCACTCACACACACAGCGTGGCTCTCTGTCTGTCTGCACTCACACACACAGCGTGGCTCTCTGTCTGTCTGCACTCACACTCACAGCATGGCTCTCTGTCTGTCTGCACTCACACACACAGCATGGCTCTCTGTCTGTCTGCACTCACACACACAGCGTGGCTCTCTGTCTGTCTGCACTCACACACACAGCGTGGCTCTCTGTCTGTCTGCACTCACACACACAGCGTGGCTCTCTGTCTGTCTGCACTCACACACACAGCGTGGCTCTCTGTCTGTCTGCACTCACACACACAGCGTGGCTCTCTGTCTGTCTGCACTCACACACACAGCTTGGCTCTCTGTCTGTCTGCACTCACACACACAGCGTGGCTCTCTGTCTGTCTGCACTCACACACACAGCGTGGCTCTCTGTCTGTCTGCACTCACACACACAGCATGGCGCTCTGTCTGTCTGCACTCACACACACAGCGTGGCTCTCTGTCTGTCTGCACTCACACACACAGCGTGGCTCTCTGTCTGTCTGCACTCACACACACAGCATGGCTCTCTGTCTGTCTGCACTCACACACACAGCATGGCTCTCTGTCTGTCTGCACTCACACACACAGCATGGCTCTCTGTCTGTCTGCACTCACACACACAGCGTGGCTCTCTGTCTGTCTGCACTCTCACACACCGCGTGGCTCTCTGTCTGTCTGCACTCACACACACAGCGTGGCTCTCTGTCTGTCTGCACTCACACACACAGCGTGGCTCTCTGTCTGTCTGCACTCACACACACAGCGTGGCTCTCTGTCTGTCTGCACTCACACACACAGCACGGCTCTCTGTCTGTCTGCACTCACACACACAGCGTGGCTCTCTGTCTGTCTGCACTCACACACACAGCGTGGCTCTCTGTCTGTCTGCACTCACACACACAGCGTGGCTCTCTGTCTGTCTGCACTCACACACACAGCGTGGCTCTCTGTCTGTCTGCACTCACACACACAGCATGGCTCTCTGTCTGTCTGCACTCACACACACAGCGTGGCTCTCTGTCTGTCTGCACTCACACACACAGCGTGGCTCTCTGTCTGTCTGCACTCACACACACAGCGTGGCTCTCTGTCTGTCTGCACTCACACACACAGCGTGGCTCTCTGTCTGTCTGCACTCACACTCACAGCATGGCTCTCTGTCTGTCTGCACTCACACACACAGCATGGCTCTCTGTCTGTCTGCACTCACACACACAGCATGGCTCTCTGTCTGTCTGCACTCACACTCACAGCATGGCTCTCTGTCTGTCTGCACTCACACACACAGCGTGGCTCTCTGTCTGTCTGCACTCACACTCACAGCATGGCTCTCTGTCTGTCTGTACTCACACACACAGCATGGCTCTCTGTCTGTCTGCACTCACACACACAGCATGGCTCTCTGTCTGTCTGCACTCACACACACAGCATGGCTCTCTGTCTGTCTGCACTCACACACACAGCTTGGCTCTCTGTCTGTCTGCACTCACACACACAGCGTGGCTCTCTGTCTGTCTGCACTCACACACACAGCATGGCTCTCTGTCTGTCTGCACTCACACACACAGCGTGGCTCTCTGTCTGCACTCACACACACAGCGTGGCTCTCTGTCTGTCTGCACTCACACACACAGCATGGCTCTCTGTCTGTCTGCACTCACACACACAGCGTGGCTCTCTGTCTGTCTGCACTCACACACACAGCATGGCTCTCTGTCTGTCTGCACTCACACACACAGCATGGCTCTCTGTCTGTCTGCACTCACACACACAGCGTGGCTCTCTGTCTGTCTGCACTCACACACACAGCGTGGCTCTCTGTCTGCACTCACACACACAGCATGGCTCTCTGTCTGTCTGCACTCACACACACAGCATGGCTCTCTGTCTGTCTGCACTCACACACACAGCGTGGCTCTCTGTCTGCACTCACACACACAGCATGGCTCTCTGTCTGTCTGCACTCACACACACAGCATGGCTCTCTGTCTGTCTGCACTCACACACACAGCGTGGCTCTCTGTCTGTCTGCACTCTCACACACCGCGTGGCTCTCTGTCTGTCTGCACTCACACACACAGCGTGGCTCTCTGTCTGTCTGCACTCACACACACAGCGTGGCTCTCTGTCTGTCTGCACTCACACACACAGCGTGGCTCTCTGTCTGTCTGCACTCACACACACAGCGTGGCTCTCTGTCTGTCTGCACTCACACACACAGCATGGCTCTCTGTCTGTCTGCACTCACACACACAGCGTGGCTCTCTGTCTGTCTGCACTCACACACACAGCGTGGCTCTCTGTCTGTCTGCACTCACACACACAGCGTGGCTCTCTGTCTGTCTGCACTCACACACACAGCGTGGCTCTCTGTCTGTCTGCACTCACACACACAGCATGGCTCTCTGTCTGTCTGCACTCACACACACAGCGTGGCTCTCTGTCTGTCTGCACTCACACACACAGCGTGGCTCTCTGTCTGTCTGCACTCACACACACAGCATGGCTCTCTGTCTGTCTGCACTCACACATACAGCATGGCTCTCTGTCTGCACTCACACACACAGCGTGGCTCTCTGTCTGTCTGCACTCACACACACAGCATGGCTCTCTGTCTGTCTGCACTCACACACACAGCGTGGCTCTCTGTCTGTCTGCACTCACACACACAGCGTGGCTCTCTGTCTGCACTCACACACACAGCGTGGCTCTCTGTCTGTCTGCACTCACACACACAGCATGGCTCTCTGTCTGTCTGCACTCACACACACAGCGTGGCTCTCTGTCTGTCTGCACTCACACACACAGCATGGCTCTCTGTCTGTCTGCACTCACACACACAGCATGGCTCTCTGTCTGTCTGCACTCACACACACAGCGTGGCTCTCTGTCTGTCTGCACTCACACACACAGCATGGCTCTCTGTCTGTCTGCACTCACACACACAGCGTGGCTCTCTGTCTGTCTGCACTCACACACACAGCGTGGCTCTCTGTCTGTCTGCACTCACACACACAGCGTGGCTCTCTGTCTGTCTGCACTCACACACACAGCGTGGCTCTCTGTCTGTCTGCACTCACACACACAGCGTGGCTCTCTGTCTGTCTGCACTCACACACACAGCGTGGCTCTCTGTCTGTCTGCACTCACACACACAGCATGGCTCTCTGTCTGTCTGCACTCACACACACAGCGTGGCTCTCTGTCTGTCTGCACTCACACACACAGCGTGGCTCTCTGTCTGTCTGCACTCACACACACAGCGTGGCTCTCTGTCTGTCTGCACTCACACACACAGCGTGGCTCTCTGTCTGTCTGCACTCACACACACAGCGTGGCTCTCTGTCTGTCTGCACTCACACACACAGCGTGGCTCTCTGTCTGTCTGCACTCACACACACAGCGTGGCTCTCTGTCTGTCTGCACTCACACACACAGCGTGGCTCTCTGTCTGTCTGCACTCACACACACAGCGTGGCTCTCTGTCTGTCTGCACTCACACACACAGCGTGGCTCTCTGTCTGTCTGCACTCACACACACAGCATGGCTCTCTGTCTGTCTGCACTCACACACACAGCATGGCTCTCTGTCTGTCTGCACTCACACACACAGCGTGGCTCTCTGTCTGTCTGCACTCACACACACAGCGTGGCTCTCTGTCTGTCTGCACTCACACACACAGCGTGGCTCTCTGTCTGTCTGCACTCACACACACAGCGTGTCTGTCTGTCTGTCTGCACTCACACACACAGCGTGTCTGTCTGTCTGCACTCACACACACAGCATGGCTCTCTGTCTGTCTGCACTCACACACACAGCATGGCTCTCTGTCTGTCTGCACTCACACACACAGCGTGTCTGTCTGTCTGTCTGCACTCACACACACAGCGTGTCTGTCTGTCTGCACTCACACACACAGCATGGCTCTCTATCTGTCTGCACTCACACACACAGCGTGGCTCTCTGTCTGTATGCACTCACACACACAGCGTGTCTGTCTGTCTGTCTGCACTCACACACACAGCGTGTCTGTCTGTCTGCACTCACACACACAGCATGGCTCTCTATCTGTCTGCACTCACACACACTGCGTGTCTGTCTGTCTGCACTCACACACACAGCATGGCTCTCTATCTGTCTGCACTCACACACACAGTATGGCTCTCTGTCTGTCTGCACTCACACACACAGCGTGTCTGTTTGTCTGCATTCACACACACAGCATATCTGTCTGTCTGCACACGCACACACAGCATGTCTGACTGTCTGCACTCACACACACAGCATGGCTCTCTGTCTGTCTGCACTCACACTGATACGTCCTTACTACACAGTATAAATGCACACGCGGCCCATGCTTGAGAGAAGGTCAGTCTGTGAGCTGTCCTTTATTCCTCAGCACTCAAGTGATGAAGGTGGTGGAGCTTCCCCTTTTATACCTGAAGGTCCAGGTTAGGAGTGTCTCCCACCTAGTGGTCAGTGTTCGCAAGGTGTACAACTTAGGTCAGTTAATACATGGGTTACAATGCTGGTTGAATACATGACATCACCTCCCCCCCCCAAAGTCTTATTGGGATTACAGGTTGAGTCTCTCTGGTGGTTTACGCTCCCTTGTAGAGCGCCTGAGTTGGGGCTCCGGTTGTTGGGCGCTGGTCTGAGTGTCTGCTGTTTGCGGTGCCTCCGGCCTGTCCGGACTGCCCACAGTGACTGGGCTCTCCTCCCTTTGGTTCCGGTGTTCGGTCACCTGTGGTGGAGTGAACTCTATATCGTGTTCTTCCTCTGCTTCTTCTATGGGGTTGCTGAACCTCCTTTTTGTTTGATCCACATGTTTGTGGCAGATTTGTCCATTGGTAAGTTTAACGACCAGAATCCTATTTCCCCATTTGGCAATCACAGTGCCTGCGAGCCATTTGGGCCCTGCAGCGTAGTTGAGGACAAAAACAGGATCATTTCCATCACTACATCGCGCCCTCGCATTCCTGTCATGGCAGTGATATTGTGACTGGCGCCTGCTCTCGACAATTTCTTTCATGGTGGGGTGTATAAGGGATAAACGGGTTTTGAACGTCCTTTTCATTAGTAGCTCTGCGGGTGGAACCCCTGTGAGCGAGTGTGGTCAGGATCTATTGGCCAACAGGAGGCGTGATAAGCGGGTTTGTAGGGAACCCCCTTGGAATCTGAGCATCCCCTGTTTGATTATCTGCACTGCTCGTTCTACCTGGCCGTTTGAGGCCGGCTTGAACGATGCCGTTCTAACATGGTTAATTCCATTGCCTGCCATGAATTCCTGGAATTCAGTGCTTGTGAAGCACGGGCCATTGTCGCTGACCAAGATGTCCGGTAGACCGTGGACGGCGAACATTGCCCGTAGACTTTCTACCGTGGCAGAGGATGTGCTTGAATTTAAAATGTCACACTCGATCCATTTGGAGTAGGCGTCTACTACAACCAAAAACATTTTCCCCATGAAAGGACCTGCGTAGTCCACATGGATGCGTGACCAAGGCTTGGCGAGCCATGGCCAGTGGCTAAGTGGGGCTTCCCTGGGAGCATTGCCCAGCTGGGCACACGTGTTGCACCTGCGAACACAAAGTTCCAGTTCTGCGTCTATCCCTGGCCACCAAACGTGTGACCTGGCAATTGCCTTCATCGTGACAATGCCCGGGTGCCCATTGTGGAGTTCTCTAATGAACACCTCTCTGCCCATCTGGGGCATGACTACGCGGTTTCCCCACAGTAGGCAATCGGCCTGAATCGAGAGTTCATCCTTGCGCCTGTGAAATGGTTTAAATTTCACAGAGCATGCCCTGTACGTGGCTGCCCAGTCCCCATTCAGGACACATTTCTTGACTAGAGACAATAGCGGGTCTCTATTTGTCCAGACTTTAATCTGACGGGCTGTCACGGGTGAGCCTTCGCTTCCGAAAGCTTCAACAGCCATGACCATCTCAGCAGCATGCTCGGTAGCCCCCTCAGTGATGGCTAGTGGGAGCCTGCTGAGTGCATCAGCGCAGTTTTCGGTGCCCGGTCTGTGCCGAATTGTGTAGTCATAGACAGCTAACGTGAGTGCCCACTTCTGTATGCGGGCCGATGCGTTTGCATTTATGGCCTTGTTGTCACCAAAAGGGACGTTAGGGGTTTGTGATCTGTCTCCAGCTCAAATTTCCTGCCAAACAGGTACTGGTGCATTTTCTTTACCGCATATACACATGCGATCGCCTCCTTTTCTACCATCCCGCAGCCCCTTTCTGCCTGGGACAGACTCCTGGAGGCATAAGCTACCGGCTGTAACTGACCCTTGGCATTGACATGCTGCAACACACACCCAACACCATAGGACGACGCATCGCACGTTAACACAAGTTTCTTACATGGGTCATATAGCGTTAACAGATTGTTGGAACATAACAAATTGCGTGCTCTATTAAAAGCCCTTTCCTGGCTGTCCCCCCAGACACATTCACGACCTTTGCGTCGGAGCACGTGTAGCGGCTCTAGCAGCGTGCTCAATTTGGGAAGAAAGTTACCAAAATAGTTCAGAAGCCCCAGGAACGAACGCAGCTCCGTCGTATTACGGGGTCTGGGTGCTCTCTGGATCGCTTCCGTCTTGGATGTAGTAGGGCTGATCCCGTCTGCTGCTACCCTCATCCCCAGGAATTCTACCTCTGGAGCTAGGAAGACGCACTTCACCTTTTTCATTCGCAGACCTACCCGGTCCAGTCTGCATAGCACCTCCTCCAGGTTGTGGAGGTGTTCTTCAGTATCGTAACCCGTAATGAGGATGTCGTCCTGAAAAATCACCGTCCCTGGAATCGACTTGAGGAGGCTTTCCATATTTCGTTGGAAGATCGCGGCGGCCGAGCGAAATCCGAACGGACATCTGTTGTATTCAAACAACCCCTTGTGTATCGTGATGGTGGTCAGCTTCTTCGACTCACTCGCCAGCTCCTGGGTCATGTAAGCTGAGGTCAGGTCCAATTTTGAAAAAGGTTTGCCACCGGATAGCGTCGCAAAGAGGTCCTCCGCTCTCGGTAGCGGGTACTGGTCTTCGAGTGACACCCAATTGATGGTGGCCTTGTAATCACCACATATCCTGACCGACCCATCCGCCTTGAGAACCGGCACAATCGGGCTCGCCCAGTCACTGAATTCGACTGGCGAGATGATGCCTTCCCTCAACAGGCGGTCCAATTCGCCCTCTATCTTTTCCCGCATCACGTACGGCACCGCTCTGGCCTTGTGGTGTACTGGTCTGGCGTCCGGGTTTATGTGAATCACTATCTTGGCCCCCATGAAAGTGCCAATGCTGGGTTGAAATAATGAGTCAAATTTGTCCAGGAACTGTGAGCATGATACTCGCTCCACAGAGGAAATTGCATTGACATCGCCCCATTTCCAGTTCATGACAGCAAGCCAACTCCTCCCCAGTAGTGCGGGACCGTCCCCTGTTATTGTCCTTGAGTGCACCATTAACAGGTGTTGATGGCCCCATTACTGGCCGCATTGTCCCTTGCAATGGCGTGAATCGCCGTTCAGCTTGCCATTGTCTCTGTCGAACTCCCCCTCTGGGTTCGACTACATGTTGGGGCATGCCTGACTGCCCTTGTCTACCTGGAGAACTGTGTGCTGCTTTAACAATGTTGAATCTCTGTCCCAACCATTCCTTAACACAGTACCTCTCGTCTGTTCTGCTAGTGGCCATGCTTGCGTGGTTTAAATCCCATCCTCGTCGCCATTGACACGTCCTTACTACACAGTATAAATGCACACGAGGCCCATGCTTGAGAGAAAGTCAGTCTGTGACCTGTCCTTTATTCCTTAGCACTCAAGTAAGGAAGGTGGGTGGAGCTTCCCCTTTTATACCTGAAGGTCCAGGTTAGGAGTGTCTCCCACCTAGTGGTCAGTGTTCTCACGGTGTACAACTTAGGTCAGTTTATACATGGGTTACAATGCTGGTTGAATACATGACACACAAACACATTGTCTCTCTGTCTGCACTCACACACACAGCGTGTCTGTCTGTCTGCACTCACACACACAGCATGGCTCTCCATCTGCACTCACACACACAGCATGGCTCTCTATCTGCACTCGCACACAAAGCATGCCTCTCTATCTGCACTTACACACACAGCATGGCTCTCCATCTGCACTCTCACACACAGCATGGCTCTCTATCTGCACTCACACACACAGCATGGCTCTCTGTCTGCACTCGCACACACAGCATAGCTCTCTATCTGCACTCACACACACAGCGTGGCTCTCTATCTGCACTCACACACACAGCATGGCTCTCTATCTGCACTCACACACACAGCGTGTCTGTCTGTCTGCACTCACATACACAGCATGTCTGACTGCCTGCATTCACACACACAGCATGGCTCTCTGCACTCACACACACAGCGTGTCTGTCTGTCTGCACTCACACACACAGCATGGCTCTCTGTCTGTCTGCACTCACACACACAGCGTGGCTCTCTGCACTCACACACACAGCGTGTCTGTCTTGTCTGCACTCACACACACAGCATGTCTGTCTGTCTGCACTCACACACACAGCATGGCTCTCTGCACTCACACTCACAGCGTTTCTGTCTGTCTGCACTCACACACACAGCGTGTCTGTCTTGTCTGCACTCACACACACAGCATGTCTGTCTGTCTGTCTGCACACACACAGCATGTCTGTCTTTCTGCACTCACACACACAGCATGGCTCTCTATCTGCACTCGCACACACAGTATGGCTCTCTATCTGCACTCACACACACAGCATGGCTCTCTGTCTCTCTGCACTCACACACACAGCATGGCTCTCTATCTGCACTCACACACACAGCGTGTCTGTCTGTCTGCACTCACACACACAGCATGGCTCTCTATCTGCACTCACACACACAGCGTGTCTGTCTGTCTGCACTCACACACACAGCATGGCTCTCTGCACTCACACACACAGCATGGCTCTCTGTCTGTCTGCACTCACTCACACAGCATGGCTCTCTATCTGCACTCACACACACAGCATGGCTCTCTGTCTGTCTGCACTCACACACACAGCATGGCTCTCTATCTGCACTCACACACACAGCATGGCTCTCTGTCTCTCTGCACTCACACACACAGCATGGCTCTCTATCTGCACTCACACACACAGCATGTCCGTCTGTCTGCACTCACAAACACAGCATGGCTCTCTGTCTGCACTCACACACACAGCATGTCTGTCTGTCTGCACTCACACACACAGCATGGCTCTCTGTCTGTCTGCAGGGAGGAGATGTCGGCTGGTATGTGTGGAGCTGTAACCCACAACTCTCTGGTGTGTCGCCCGTGAACTCGACCAAAACTCGGCAGCCCGTGTCCTAACTCGCACCAAGTCCCGCTTACCTATCACCCCCTGTGCTCGCCAACCTACATTGGCTCCCGGTTAAGCAACGCCTCAATTTCAAAATTCTCATCCTTGTTTACAAATCCCTCCGTGGCTCTCGCCCCTCCCTGTCTCTGTAATTTCCTTTAGCCCCGCAACCCCCCGAGATGTCTACGTTCCTCCACTTCTGACCTCTTGTGAATCCTTGATTATAATCGCTCTACCATTGGTGGCCATGCCTTCATTGCCCAGGACCTAAGCTGTGGAATTCCCTCCCTAAACCTCTCTAGCTCTTTCTGCCATCCTGTAAGATGCTCCTTCATATCTACCTCTTTGACCAAGCTTGTGGTCACCTGACTTAATATTGCCCCATGTGGCTTGGTGTCAAATTCTGATTGATTACACACCTGTGTCTGTTTCACTACATTAAAGGTGCTATATCAATGCAAATTGTTGTTGGTTGAGAGGGAGGTGAAGAGGCAGAGAAGTTTAGGAAGGGAATTCCAGATTTGGAGGATCTAGGGGAGTGAAGGCACGGCCACCAATGGTGGGGCAAGGGGTGGGATGCATGAGGGTTCAGGAGGAGGTTACAAAGCTAGTGAGGGGGGAGACCTTGGAGGGATTTAAACATGTCATAGCTTCAGAGAACACACATCACACAGTCTGTAAGCTGGCTGCAGATTCCGGAAAAGTCCCCTGCTGGTCAGGTGACCTGCTCTTTATTAAACAGCACTAGTTGTAGTAACACAGGCGTCCACAGTGTGGAGCTACAGACATTACACTTCTCCCTCTTTAATGAAGAAGTTATTATAACAAACAATCATACATAACTTGCATGGTTATACACAACAAAGGACTTATTTTGCCAAATTTACAAATCAAGCTTAACCATTTGTTTTCTGTTTCGAAGAGGATACCTTCGCTCTCGAACAGAACCTTCCAAACATGGTGTCGAATTTAAACTCATTCGAGGCTGATCCTGAGGAAAGTTTCCCTCCAAGGGATGCCCTTGATTTTCATTTGAACTCTCTCTAACTTCAGACTGTTTGTTTTCCCGACTCGGACTCAGATTTAAATTCTGACTTTCTCTTGGATTTGTTTCCAGTACATTGGATGTAGGATTTGCTACTGGGGTTTCAAAACTATCTGATGAGTCAGAAATAATTGAATCATTCCCACCTTCAACTCCTTTCATGTCTGTAGGTAAAATATGATCAATGTGAACAAACCTAACCTGTCCATTATCAAACATCCTGACCAAATATGTGCGAGGACCACATATCTTCACCACTCTTCCTGGTAACTACTTTACCCATTTATGGTGATGGTTCTTCACTCTCACCTTCTGATTTAATTTCACACTTCTCTCTTTTACTCTACCTCTATCATGATTCTCTTCCTGTCTTAATTGTGTCTCTTCTACGGACTGTGCCAAGTTTGGTTTTAACAACGAGAATCTGGTTCATGGCTGTCATTTGAGAAACAACTCTGCTGGAGTTCTACCAGTAGTTGTGTGAGGAGTATTATGATACGTTATTAGAAAATTAGCCAATTTGTGGTCCAATGACAACTGTCGTTTCTTTGGATTTGGATCCAACATTTGTTTGATTAGAGCACATTTTACAATTTGTACAGTGCGCTCTGTTGCACCTTTCGAAGCAGGGTGGTACGGTGGAACCTTTGTATGTTTTACACCATTTTTGCTCGTGGACTATGCAAATTCTTCTGAACCAAATTGTGGTCCATTATCCGAAACAATTTCTTCTGGGAGGCCAAGTGAAGAAAATAATTTTCGCAAAATGTCTAATGTTTTACTTGTTGTTATTGTCCACATTGGAAACACCTCGACCCATTTCGAATGGCTATCAATCACAATGAACAGTTGTTGTCCTTCTAACTCAGCAAAATCAATATGTAACCTTTGTCACACCCTGGGAGGCCATTTCCATAGCTATAATGGTACTGATGGTGGTTGGTTGCTTACCGATTGACATGTCGTGCACTGACTCATGATGTACTCTATATCTTTATCAAGACCTGGCCACCATAAGTAACTGCGTGCAAAACTCTTGGTCAAGCACGTTCCCAGGTGCTGGTCGTGGAGGCCTCCTAATAATTTGGACCTGAATTTATTTGGTATATCTTGCACCCCACATGATACAATCGTTATCGACTGATAATTCATTCCTACGAATGAAGAATGGATGAATATCTTTGTCTGTTACCTGGTTTGGCCATCCATTTGCAATATAATCATACACCTTTGACATAACTGGGTCGCGTTTGGTTGCCCTCCCAATCTCTTCAGCTGTGACTGGCAATTCATCAATGTATGGAAAATAAAACACTTCTTCCCTATCGGCTGTAACTTGTGATGGGGAAGGCAATCTCGACATTGCATCAGCATTACTGTGATCAGCTGATCGCCTGTATTCAATATCATATGTATATGCTGACAAAATCAAAGCCCATCTCTACATTCGGGCTGCAGCTAATGTTGGAACTGGGGACTTTGGATGGAGGATTGCTGTCAGGGGCTTATGGTCCGTAATGAGAGTAAACTTACGACC
The DNA here is from genome assembly GCF_044704955.1 of Pristiophorus japonicus. Lineage (NCBI taxonomy): Eukaryota > Metazoa > Chordata > Chondrichthyes > Pristiophoridae > Pristiophorus > Pristiophorus japonicus. The sequence goes on along the minus strand of NC_092011.1, from coordinate 20,430,458 downwards.
ATACAAGAATTTGTGGAACTTCTTTACCCCAAAAATTAATGCCAAAGCTTCCCTTTCGATTTGCGCATAATTAAACCCACTGGCACTGAGCGTGCGTGAAGCAAAAGCAATTGGTCTCTCCTCCCCACTACGTAATACATGAGAGATTACTGCCCCAACTCCATACGGAGAGGCATCACATGCTAGCTTAATCTCCTTAGATATGACATAGTGAACTAACATGGTGCTCTCTACCAATTTTCATTTACACTCCTTGAATGCTGTATCGCATTCTTTTGACCACTTCCAATGGACCTGTTTTTTCAATCGATCATTAAGTGGATGTAATACTGTAGCCAAATTCAAAAGACCCAAATATGATCGAAGTCCAGTGATGTTCTTGGGAGTGAGTGCATTTCTGATTGCAACCAGCTTTCCCTTGGTTGAATGTAAACCATCTTTGTCTACTCTGTACCCTAACTACGAGTTTTGAAATGACTCATACTTACGAGCAGACACTTGTACTCTGTGCTTCTCTAGCCATTTGAGGACTTCATTCAATATGTTATTATGAATTTGCCTATTTGGTGTTGAAATTAGTATGTCATCTAAATAACATACTACCCCTTCAATATCTTGCAAAATCTGGTTCATTATCCCTTGGAATATGGCAGGGGCGGAAGACACTCCAAATGGTAGCCTATTAAATTGATCTAGGCGTAGATGGGTATTTATAGTCAAGCATAACTTGAACTCCTCATCTAGTTCAAGCTATAAGTTCAACTTTGAGAAAATCTGACCCCCTGTCAGTGTTGTGAACAAATCTTCTATATTTCGCAATGTATTGGGGACATTAACCTCTAGAACTTGTTTTACGGTTACTTTATAATCCCCACACAATCCTACTTTATCATCGGACTTAGGTACAAAACAATGGGTGTAGCCCAATTACATCAATCTATCTTAGAAATAATGTTCTCAGTCTCTAGACTTTTGAGTTCTTGCTCAACTTTCTCCTTGAGTGCATATGGTACGGAACATGGCTTGCAGTAAACCGATCTAGCGTCCTTCTGTACCCTGACACTTGCCTTGAAGCCTTGGATCGGACTGCCCGATTTGCAGAACACCTTCGGATAATTCTTGATGACATCATCCTTTGACGCAAATTTCGTTTCAACACACAAAGTCTCATTCCAATCCAGCTTCAGTGACCCCAACTAATTTCTTCCTAGTAAGGCAGGCTTGTCTCCTGCCACTACTATTAGAAGCAAGCTCTGAAATTGATTCTTGTATTTTACCGGTACGGTAATACGACCTACCACCGGAATGTTCTCTCCCGAGTAGCCTCGCAGATCTATCTTGGCTTTCTCCAATGTGAAATCCCGCAATTTGTCGAGGTATAGCGACTCCCGTACTACACTCACGGATGCACCAGTGTCGATTTCTAGAGGTATCTTGAATCCTGCAACATCTATGTGGATTATGATACTTTTCGAATCGCCGCCCGTTAACTTCGTGCTCCTGATGACTTTTAACTCTATCATCTCCTCATCCTGCTGTTCTTCCATGCTATGTAGTCTCTGGGGATTTCTACTCATAACTTTGAAAGCTGGTTTACCCTTCAGTCGGCATGCCTTCGCAAGATACCCAGTTTGCCTGCAGAAGAAACACTCTACCTTCACATATGGACAACTTTGAGCAATGTGTTGTCCCAGGCACCGATAGCAGGACATCAATGCTCTGTTCCCATTTCCAGTTTCTGAGACTTTGGGGCCCCACCACCTTTTACTTCGAACCTGCAGGCGATTCACCTCGGTTGTCTAATGACTGAAATTAGCATGAAATTCTTGGGAATATTGGTCGGCTATGCTCATCAACCTAGCTGTCTGACAAGCTAAATCAAACATCAAGTTAGGCATCCTCAATAACTTTCTTCGGATCACCCCACAAACAAAGCAGTCACGCAATGCTCAGTTCTGAAAGTTTCCAAAATTACAGTGAATAGATAGCTTTTTTAATGCTACAATGTACTCACTGATATTTTCTTCGGCCTTCTGATTTCGTATTCCGAAATGATAACTTTCAGCCATTTCCAACGGAACGGGACTGCAATGTTGTTCTCACTTCCAGCGTTGTATCGTTTGGCTTGTCAGGCACAAGAAAATTTATCAACGTTTCATACAACTCGGGCCTGGCCTCAGTTAAGAATATAGCTCTTTTCCGTTCCCATACCGCCCGGTTATTATCTTCATTACCAAGAATTTTGATATTATTTGCAGTGAAAAACATTTCTAGCTGATCCACACTCACTTTGAAACTTTCACGGTCACGTTGAAATTCCCCCAAATGCCCGAAAACTCCCATGGGGTAGCCATTTTGACTCTGGCAGTTTAACCAAGTGTGCTCGTAATTTACCTCGGATTTGTAGCTGTTTCCAAAAACAGAGAAGCTCTCAAAGTCTCTCTGTCGGCTGGCTGAATCCTTCACCAACAAAAATTTCAGCTTTGTATTGGATCCCATTCTCGTCGCCAAATGTCCTATCTTCAGAGAACACACATCACACAGCCTGTAAGATGGAAACTTCCCCTGCGGGTCAGATGACCTGCTCTTTATTAAACAGCACTAGCTGCAGCAACACAAGCATCCCCCGTGTGGAGCTACAGACATTACAAAACACAACGATGACAATTGTAACCGAGGCACGGTGGGGGGGGGCGGGTGTAATGTATGCACCTGTGAGCATGCTGACAGGTAGGTTGAGTTGGGAGTGGCTTAACCAGTCACGTGATGTTCACAAGATTCAATAAAACCCCAGCCAGTTGGGTTCGGGGTTTCCACGATGAGGCAAGTGGTTGTGAGCTTGGTGGATGAACCGGTAATGTGTCGTGTGATTGTTAAACCTTTTGCGAATAAACTAACCAGTTCTTAATAGCCATATGTTGCTATGAATTCTTAAGCAAAGAACCCATGAAGCAAATACATTACAGGAAGGGACCTAAAGTTCATATCGTCGTGGCTGACTATGCTGAGAGTCTTGTGCTCTGCTGCTCCCACCCCGCTTTGCTCAGAACACCTCCACGTCACGGATTCCCTTTCATTTTGAAATAATTGGATCCTGTTCACCCAGCCTTCGAGCTTCCATCTCCTCCCGCTCTTCATAACCCAGCGATCCAGTGTACTGATTGCAAGATCGGAAGTAAAAGAACCTAGGGGACCCTGGAAAGACTCAGCAGGTCTCTGGGAACCGCGGAGAAATGCCCACGGTTAGGTGCGGGTGTAACAAGTTAGCCTCAAGTTCTTCTCCGACATTGGTCTGACCGGCTGTGCCGATGGAATGGCCCCTTTGCCATGGATCCCGAGCCACCCATTCCCAGTCTCCCCATAGCTGCCTCAACATGCCCTTCCGCAGACAGAGAATGCCAAGAGGGCCAGTGCATCTCTCCTTGCTGCTCGCCCTCCAGTCCCAGAGTAGGGTACAGACCCACACAGCCTTCTGACTTTTGAATTCATTCTCAGGATGTGGACGTAGCTGGCAAGGCCGGCATTTATTGCCCATCTCCAGTCGACCTAAGAAGGTGTTGGGCCGCCATCTTGAACCGCTGCAGCGGTTTGATGTGACTGAGCTTCCTGCTGGGCCCATTCACAGGGCAGTTGGTGTGGGCTGGACTCACGTATAGACCTGACCGGGTGAGGGTGGTTTCCTTGCTGAGAAAGAACATTAGTGAACCAGTTTGTTTACTGCGACATCCCGACAGCTTCATGGTCGCTCGTTATCTTTGTTACTAGTCCAGTAACACAAGATAAATATAAGTGTGACTTAGTGGGTAGCACACTCGCCTCTCAGTCAGAAGGTTGTGGGTTCAAGTCCCACTCCAGGGGCTTGCGCACAAAAATCTAGGGTGACACTCCAGTGCAGTACTGAGGGAGCGCTGCACTGTCGGAGGGGCAGTACTGAGGGAGCGCTGCACTGTTGGAGGGGCAGTACTGAGGGAGCGCTGCACTGTCGGAGGGGCAGTACTGAGGGAGCGCTGCACTGTTGGAGGGGCAGTACTGAGGGAGCGCTGCACTGTTGGAGGGGCAGTACTGAGGGAGCGCTGCACTGTCGGAGGGGCAGTACTGATGGAGCGCCGCACTGTCGGAGGGGCAGTACTGAGGGAGCGCTGCACTGTCGGAGGGGCAGTACTGAGGATCTACCGCACTGTCGGAGGGGCAGTACTGAGGGAGCGCCGCACTATCGGAGGGGCAGTACTGAGGGAGCGCCGCACTGTCGGAGGGGCAGTACTGAGGGAATACTGCACTGTCGGAGGGGCAGTACTGAGGGAGCGCCGCACTATCGGAGGGGCAGGACTGAGGGAGCGCCGCACTGTCGGAGGGGCAGTACTGAGGGAATACTGCACTGTCGGAGGGGCAGGACTGAGGGAGCGCTGCACTGTCGGAGGGGCAGTACTGAGGGAGCGCCGCACTATCGGAGGGGCAGGACTGAGGGAGCGCCGCACTGTCGGAGGGGCAGTACTGAGGGAATACTGCACTGTCGGAGGGGCAGGACTGAGGGAGCGCTGCACTGTCGGAGGGGCAGTACTGAGGGAGCGCTGCACTGTCTGAGGGAGCGTTGCACTGTTGGAGGGGCAGCACTGAAGGAGTGTTGCACTGTCGGAGGGACAGTACTGAGGGAGTGCCGCACTGTCAGAGGTGACGTCGTTCGGATGAGACGTTAAACCGAAGCACCATCTGCTCTCTCAGGTGGACGTAAAAGATCCACGGCACTATTTTGAAGAAGAGCAGGGGAGTTACCCCCAGTGTCCTGGGGCCAATATTTATCCCCTAATCAACATAACAAAAACACATGATCTGGTCATTATCACATTGCTGTGTGTGGGAGCTTGCTGTGTGAAAGTTGCCTGCCGCGTTTCCCACATTACAACAGTGACTACACTCCAAGTACTTCATTGGCTGTAAAACGCTTCGAGACGTCCGGTGGTCGTGAAAGGCACTACATAAATCCAAGTCTTTCTTTCTTTATAAGATAGTGCCACCAATAAATCCAAGAGGATATTCAGGAGAAACCCAGAGAGTGGTGAGAATGTGGAACTCGCTACCACAGGGAGTAGTTGAGGGGAAAGTGGATAAGCACATGAGGGAGAAAGGAATTGAAGGATGTGTTGATGCGGTGAGCTGAAGAGGGGTAGGAGGAGACCTGTGTATAACCAGTGTACGCCCGTACTCAGAGGCAAGAGTGAGCCACCGTTTAGTTGTGTATCCACAGCATAACTGAAACTGCCTATTTCCACCTCCGTAACATCACCCGTCTCCAGCCTGCCTCAGCTCATCTGCTGCTGAAACCCTCATCCCTGCCTTTGTTACCTCCAGACTTGACTATTCCAACTCACTCCTGGCTGGCCACCCACATTCTACCCGATGTAAACTGGAGGTGATCCAAAACTCGGCAGCCCCTGTCCTAACTCGCACCAAGTCCCACTCACCCATCACCCCCTGTGCTCACCAACCTTCATTGGCTCCCGGTTAAGCAACGCCTCGATTTCAAGATTCTCATCCTTGTTTACAAATCCCTCCATGGCCCTCGCCCCTCCCTATCTCTGTAATCTCCAGCCCCACAACCCCCCGAGATGTCTGCACTCCTCTAACTCTGCCCTCCTGAACATCACTGATTATAATCGCTCCACCATCGGTGGCCGTGCCTTCGGCTGCCTGGGCCCCAAGCTCTGGAACTCCCTCCCTAAACCTCTCCACCTCTCTACCTCTCTTTCCTCCTTTGAGACGCTCCTTAAAACCGACCTTCGTCACCTGCGCTGATTTCTCCTTATGCAACTCGCTGTCAAATTTTTATCTTGTAACACTCCTGTGAGGCACCTTGGGAGGTTTGAGTACATTGGAGGCGCTATACAAATACAAGTTGTTGATTCCCTCTGTATCCATAAGGTGCTGACGTTCCACTCATTACCTCTCTGTACACTTCCTTCTCACTTTCCCCTGGCTCCATCACCTTGCATACTGATGACCCTTTGATTCTATTTGTTGACTCACTTCAAATGCCCTTCAGCCTGCAGTCATGTCACTCTGTGTTTACTGGCACTGCAAATCACTTTAACAATCGTTTGTGATTCACCTCCATGATTTCTGCATCCTGTTTAGAACATGTACAGCCGCAGCTTATGGGAACACAGGAACAGGAGGAGGCCCAGTCAGCCCCTCGAGCCTGTCCCACAGGAACAGGAGGAGGCCCATTCAGCCCCTTGAGCCTGTCCCACAGGAACAGGAGGAGGCCCATTCAGCCCCTCGGGCCTGTTACACAGGAACAGGAGGAGGCCCATTCAGCCCCTCGAGCCTGTTACACAGGAGCAGGAGGAGGCCCATTCAGCCCCTCGAGCCTGTTACACAGGAACAGGAGGAGACCCATTCAGCCCCTCGAGCCTGTTACACCATTCAATTAAATCATGGTTGATCTGTATCTTAGTCTCATGTGCCCACCTTGGTTCCGTAATGCTTAATACCCTTACCTAACAAAAATCTACCATTCTCAGTTCTGACATTGTCAACTGATCCCCAGACTCGACAGCTTTTTGTGGAGAGAGTCCCAGATTCCCACCACCTTTGTGTGAAGAAGTGCTTCCTGACATCACCCCTGAACGGCCCAGCTCTAATTTTAAGGTTCTGCCCCTTGTTCTGGACTCCCCCACAGATCCACCCGATCAACTCCATTAATTATCTTCAACACCTCGATTAGATTATCCCTTAATCGTCTAAGCTCGAGGGAATACAAGCCCAGTCTGTGCAACTCGCCCTCATAATTTCGCCCTTTCAGCCTCGGTATCATGAGAGCTGTGGTGATCAGCAGCAAAATCAGGTAGCACTTTTTCACAGGACGATACGAATTGTGAGACAAAAAATGAGCCAGGTTTATCTCCTTGGCCTCCTGCCATCCCATAGTTGCATTGTACAACGATAGCGGAGTTGCTGACTATTGATAGAAATGTCAGGAAGCATTTCTTCACACAAAGGTGATGGGAGTCTGGAATCTGAGCCCAGGCCAATATATCTCACCTGAGGTGCGGGGCCCAGACTGAATACAAAGGTTGATTGCTATGATTCATCAGCAACTCCGCTATCGTTGTCCAATGCAACTGTGGGATGACAGAAGACCAAGGAGATAAACCTGGCTCATTTTTTGTCTCACAATTCGTATCGTCCTGTGAAAAAGTGCTACCTGATTTTGCTGCTGATCGCCCCAGCTCTCATTGGAAGATTGTGCCTCTTGAACTTGGTTGCCCCACCACAGAAAGTAGCTTCCCTGGACCTCCCCATCCAATCCATTTAATAGAATCGGGACTTGCCCCACAGTGCACCCTCTGTGAATGGGCCCTAACCCCACAGTGCACCCTCTGTGAATGGGCCCTTTCCCCACAGTGCACCCTCTGTGAATGGGCCCTAACCCCACAGTGCACCCTCTGTGAATGGGCCCTTGCCCCACAGTACACCCTCTGTGAATGGGCCCTTTCCCCACAGTGCACCCTCTGTGAATGGGCCCTAACCCCACAGTGCACCATCTGTGAATGGGCCCTAACCCCACAGTGCACCCTCTGTGAATGGGCCCTTGCCCCACAGTACACCCTCTGTGAATAGGCCCTAACCCCACAGTGCACCCTCTGTGAATGGGCCCTTCCCCCACAGTGCACCCTCTGTGAATGGGCCTTTCCCCCACAGTGCACCCTCTGTGAATGGGCCCTTTCCCCACAGCCTGCCCTCTGTGAATGGGCCCTTTCCCCACAGTGCACCCTCTGTGAATGGGCCCTTTCCCCACAGCCTGCCCCCTCTGTGAATGGGCCCTTCCCCCACAGTGCACCCTCTGTGAATAGGCCCTAACCCCACAGTGCACCCTCTGTGAATGGGCCCTTCCCCCACAGTGCACCCTCTGTGAATGGGCCTTTCCCCCACAGTGCACCCTCTGTGAATGGGCCCTTTCCCCACAGCCTGCCCTCTGTGAATGGGCCCTTTCCTCACAGTGCACCGTCTGTGAATGGGCCCTTTCCCCACAGTGCACCCTCTGTGAATGGGCCCTTTCCCCACAGCCTGCCCCCTCTGTGAATGGGCCCTTTCCCCACAGTGCACCCTCTGTGAATGGGCCCTTTCCCCACAGCCTGCCCTCTGTGAATGGGCCCTAACCCCACAGCCTGCCCTCTGTGAATGGGCCCTTCCCCCACAGTGCACCCTCTGTGAATGGACCCTTTCCCCACAGTGCACCCTCTGTGAATGGGCCCTTTCCCCACAGCCTGCCCTCTGTGAATGGGCCCTTTCCCCACAGTGCACCCTCTGTGAATGGGCCCTTTCCCCACAGCCTGCCCTCTGTGAATGGGCCCTTTCCCCACAGTGCACCCTCTGTGAATGGACCCTTTCCCCACAGCCTGCCCTCTGTGAATGGGCCCTTTCCCCACAGTGCACCCTCTGTGAATGGGCCCTTTCCCCACAGCCTGCCCTCTGTGAATGGGCCCTTTCCCCACAGTGCACCCTCTGTGAATGGGCCCTTTCCCCACAGCCTGCCCTCTGTGAATGGGCCCTTCCCCCACAGTGCACCTTCTGTGAATGGACCATTTCCCCACAGCCTGCCCTCTGTGAATGGGCCCTTTCCCCACAGTGCACCTTCTGTGAATGGGCCCTTTCCCCACAGCCTGCCCTCTGTGAATGGGCCCTTTCCCCACAGCCTGCCCTCTGTGAATGGGCCCTTTCCCCACAGTGCACCCTCTGTGAATGGGCCCTTTCCCCACAGCCTGCCCTCTGTGAATGGGCCCTTTCCCCACAGTGCACCTTCTGTGAATGGGCACTTTCCCCACAGCCTGACCTCTGTGAATGGGCCCTTTCCCCACAGTGCACCTTCTGTGAATGGGCCCTTTCCCCACAGCCTGCCCTCTGTGAATGGGCCCTTTCCCCACAGTGCACCTTCTGTGAATGGACCATTTCCCCACAGTGCACCCTCTGTGAATGGGCCCTTTCCCCACAGCCTGCCCTCTGTGAATGGGCCCTTTCCCCACAGTGCACCCTCTGTGAATGGGCCCTTTCTCCACAGTGCACCCTCTGTGAATGGACCCTTTCCCCACAGTGCACCCTCTGTGAATGGGCCCTTTCCCCACAGCCTGCCCTCTGTGAATGGGCCCTTTCCCCACAGTGTACCCTCTGTGAATGGGCCCTTTCCCCACAGCCTGCCCTCTGTGAATGGGCCCTTTCCCCACAGTGTACCCTCTGTGAATGGGCCCTAACCCCACAGCCTGCCCTCTGTGAATGGGCCCTTTCCCCACAGTGTACCCTCTGTGAAAGGGCCCTAACCCCACAGCCTGCCCTCTGTGAATGGGCCCTTTCCCCACAGTGTACCCTCTGTGAATGGGCCCTAACCCCACAGCCTGCCCTCTGTGAATGGGCCCTTTCCCCACAGTGTACCCTCTGTGAATGGGCCCTTTCCTCACAGCCTGCCCTCTGTGAATGGGCCCTTTCCTCACAGTGTACCCCTTTGTGAATGGGCCCTTTCCCCACAGCCTGCCCTCTGTGAATGGGCCCTTTCCCCACAGTGCACCCTCTGTGAATGGGCCCTTTCCCCACAGCCTGCCCTCTGTGAATGGGCCCTTTCCCCACAGTGCACCCTCTGTGAATGGGCCCTTTCCCCACAGCCTGCCCTCTGTGAATGGGCCCTTTCCCCACAGTGCACCCTCTGTGAATGGGCCCTTTCCCCACAGCCTGCCCTCTGTGAATGGGCCCTTTCCCCACAGTGCACCCTCTGTGAATGGGCCCTTTCCCCACAGCCTGCCCTCTGTGAATGGGCCCTTTCCCCACAGTGCACCCTCTGTGAATGGGCCCTTTCCCCACAGCCTGCCCTCTGTGAATGGGCCCTTCCCCCACAGTGCACCTTCTGTGAATGGACCATTTCCCCACAGCCTGCCCTCTGTGAATGGGCCCTTTCCCCACAGTGCACCTTCTGTGAATGTGCCCTTTCCCCACAGCCTGCCCTCTGTGAATGGGCCCTTTCCCCACAGCCTGCCCTCTGTGAATGGGCCCTTTTCCCACAGTGCACCCTCTGTGAATGGGCCCTTTCCCCACAGCCTGCCCTCTGTGAATGGACCCTTCCCCCAGAGTGCACCCTCTGTGAATGGGCCCTTTCCCCACAGCCTGCCCTCTGTGAATGTGCCCTTTCCCCACAGTGCACCTTCTGTGAATGGACCATTTCCCCACAGCCTGCCCTCTGTGAATGGGCCCTTTCCCCACAGTGCACCTTCTGTGAATGGGCCCTTTCCCCACAGCCTGCCCTCTGTGAATGGGCCCTTTCCCCACAGTGCACCTTCTGTGAATGGGCCCTTTCCCCACAGCCTGCCCTCTGTGAATGGGCCCTTTCCCCACAGTGCACCTTCTGTGAATGGACCATTTCCCCACAGTGCACCCTCTGTGAATGGGCCCATTCCCCACAGCCTGCCCTCTGTGAATGGGCCCTTTCCCCACAGTGCACCCTCTGTGAATGGGCCCTTTCCCCACAGCCTGCCCTCTGTGAATGGACCCTTCCCCCAGAGTGCACCCTCTGTGAATGGGCCCTTTCCCCACAGCCTGCCCTCTGTGAATGTGCCCTTTCCCCACAGTGCACCTTCTGTGAATGGACCATTTCCCCACAGCCTGCCCTCTGTGAATGGGCCCTTTCCCCACAGTGCACCTTCTGTGAATGGGCCCTTTCCCCACAGCCTGCCCTCTGTGAATGGGCCCTTTCCCCACAGTGCACCTTCTGTGAATGGGCCCTTTCCCCACAGCCTGCCCTCTGTGAATGGGCCCTTTCCCCACAGTGCACCTTCTGTGAATGGACCATTTCCCCACAGTGCACCCTCTGTGAATGGGCCCTTTCCCCACAGCCTGCCCTCTGTGAATGGGCCCTTTCCCCACAGTGCACCCTCTGTGAATGGGCCCTTTCCCCACAGTGCACCCTCTGTGAATGGACCCTTTCCCCACAGTGCACCCTCTGTGAATGGGCCCTTTCCCCACAGCCTGCCCTCTGTGAATGGGCCCTTTCCCCACAGTGCACCCTCTGTGAATGGGCCCTTTCCCCACAGCCTGCCCTCTGTGAATGGACCCTTTCCCCACAGTGCACCCTCTGTGAATGGGCCCTTTCCCCACAGCCTGCCCTCTGTGAATGGGCCCTTTCCCCACAGTGTACCCTCTGTGAATGGGCCCTTTCCCCACAGCCTGCCCTCTGTGAATGGGCCCTTTCCCCACAGTGTACCCTCTGTGAATGGGCCCTAACCCCACAGCCTGCCCTCTGTGAATGGGCCCTTTCCCCACAGTGTACCCTCTGTGAAAGGGCCCTAACCCCACAGCCTGCCCTCTGTGAATGGGCCCTTTCCCCACAGTGTACCCTCTGTGAATGGGCCCTAACCCCACAGCCTGCCCTCTGTGAATGGGCCCTTTCCCCACAGTGTACCCTCTGTGAATGGGCCCTTTCCTCACAGCCTGCCCTCTGTGAATGGGCCCTTTCCTCACAGTGTACCCCTTTGTGAATGGGCCCTTTCCCCACAGCCTGCCCTCTGTGAATGGGCCCAATCCCCACAGCCTGCCCTCTGTGAATGGGCCCTTTCCCCACAGCCTGCCCTCTGTGAATGGGCCCAATCCCCACAGCCTGCCCTCTGTGAATGGGCCCTTTCCCCACAGCCTGCCCTCTGTGAATGGGCCCAATCCCCACAGCCTGCCCTCTGTGAATGGGCCCTTTCCCCACAGCCTGCCCTCTCAGTAATTGAGCTATTTGCATTGCTAACCATTTCTGCACAGGGCCGGCTTACCCTGTCATCTCCTAGCAGCATTTCAGTTGCTTGGGTTACTTCTGACCTTCGCCTCTTGTTCCTTGCAGTTTACCCCTGCGATCCGCCCCTTCCTACAAACCATCTCAATCGGCCTGGTCTCGTTTGGGGAAAACTACAGAAAACATGAAACCAGCCTGGGTAAGAAGCGCGTGTTGGCGCGCAAGTCTGTTCTCACGTGTATGTGGTTGTGCACTTAGTTTGCACATGTGTGCTTGTGCACGTGTGTGTGTGTGTGTCACCCATGTCTTCAGTGTTGCATGTGTGTGTGTGTTTGCATGTGTGTGTGTGTTGCATGTGTGTGTGTGTTGCATGTGTGGCTGCACACGTGTGTGTTTGCTGTGTGTGCTGCCTCCATTGTGTGTGTGTGTGTTTGCTGTGTGTGTATGTGTCCGTGTGTGTGTGTGTCTGTGTCTATCTATGTGTGTGTCTATCTATCTGTGTGTTTGTGTGTGTCTATCTGTATGTGTGTGTGTGTGTCTATCTGTATGTGTGTGTGTGTTTGCTGTGTGCTGTCTCCTTTGTGTGTCTGTGTATGTGTCTGTCTGTGTGTGTGCGTGCCTGTGTGTGTGTCTATCTGTGTGTGTGTGTCTGTCTGTGTGTGTGTGTCTATCTGTGTCTGTGTGTCTAATCTGTGTGTGTGTCTGTCTGTCTGTGTGTGTGTGTGTCTATCTGTGTCTGTCTGTGTGTGTGTCTCTATCTGTGTGTGTGTGTCTGTCTGTGTATGTGTGTGTGTGTCTATCTGTGCGTCATCGCCCCAACCCTCTTCTCGATCTTTCTCGCCACCATGCTCCACCTCACAGTCAACAAGCTCCCCGCTGGAGTGGAACTAAACTATAGAACCAGTGGGAACCTGTTCAACCTGCACCATCTCCAGGCCAGATCCAAAACCACCCCAACCTCTGTCGTCGAGCTACAGTACGCGGATGATGCCTGCATCTGTGCACATACAGAGGCTGCACTCCAGGACATAGTCGACATATTTACTGAGGCGTACGAATGCATGGTCCTTACACTAAACATCCGCAAGACAAAGGTCCTCCACCAGCCTGTCCTCACCGCACAGCACTGCCCCCCAGTCATCAAAATCCACGGCGCGGCCCTGGACACCGTGGACAACTTCCCATATCTCGGGAGCCTCCTATCAACAAGAGCAGGCATCGACGATGAGATTCAACATCGCCTTCAGTGCGCCAGTGCAGCCTTCGGCCTCCTGAGGAAAAGAGTGTTTGAAGACCAGGCCCTCAAAACTGCCACCAAGCTCATGGTCTACAGGGCTGTAGTAATACCCGCCCTCCTGTATGGCTCAGAGACATGGACCATGGACAGTAGCTGATACGTCCTTACTACACAGTATAAATGCACACGAGGCCCATGCTTGAGAGAAGGTCAGTCTGTGACCTGTCCTTTATTCCTTAACACTCAAGTCATAAAGGTGGGTGGAGCTTCCCCTTTTATACCTGAAGGTCCAGGTTAGGAGTGTCTCCCACCTAGTGGTCATTGTTCTCACGGTGTACAACTTAGGTCAGATTATACATGGGTTACAATGCTGGTTGAATACATGACATCACCTCCCCGCCAAAGTCTTATTGGGATCACAGGTTGAGTCTCTGGTGGTTTACGCTCCCTTGTAGAGCACCTGAGTTGGGGCTCCGGTTGTTTGGCGCTGGCCTGAGTGTCTGCTGTTTGCAGTGCCTCAGGCCTGTCCGGACTGCCCACAGTAACTGGGCTCTCCTCCCTTTGGTTCCGGTGTTCGGTCACCTGTGGTGGAGTGAACTCTATATCGTGTTCTTCCTCTGCTCCTTCTATGGGGTTGCTGAACCTCCTTTTTGTTTGATCCACGTGTTTGCGGCAGATTTGTCCATTGGTAAGTTTAACTACCAGAATCCTATTTCCCTCTTTCACAGTCAATCACAGTGCCAGCGAGCCATTTGTTCCCTGCAGCGTAATTGAGGACAAAAACAGGATCATTTACATCAATACATCGCGCCCTCACATTCCTGTCATGGTAGTCATATTGTGGCTGGCGCCTGCTCTCGACAATTTCTTTCATGGTGGGGTGTATAAGGAATAGCCGGGTTTTGAGCGTCCTTTTCATTAGTAGCTCTGCGGGTGGAACCCCTGTGAGCGAGTGTGGTCGGGGTCTATAGGCCAACAGGAGGCGTGATAAGCGGGTTTGTAGGGAACCCCCTTGGATTCTGAGCATCCCCTGTTTGATTATCTGCACTGCTCGTTCTGCCTGGCCGTTTGAGGCCGGCTTGAACGGTGCCGTTCTGACATGGTTAATTCCATTGCCTGCCATGAAGTCTTGGAATTCAGTGCTTGTGAAGCACGGGCCATTGTCGCTGACCAAGACGTCTGGTAGACCGTGGGCGGCGAACATTGCCTGTAGACTTTCTACCGTGGCAGAGGCTGTGCTTGAATTTAACATGACACACTCGATCCATTTGGAGTAGGCGTCTACTACAACCAAAAATATTTTTCCCATGAAAGGACCTGCGTAGTCCACATGGATGCGTGACCAAGGCTTGGCGGGCCAGGGGCTAAGGGGGGCTTCCCTGGGCGCATTGCCCAGCTGGGCACACGTGTTGCACCTGCGCACACAAAGTTCCAGATCTGCGTCTATCCTGGCCACCAAACGTGTGACCTGGCAATTGCCTTCATCATGACAATGCTCGGGTGCTCATTGTGGAGTTCTCTGATGAACACCTCTCTGCCCATCTGGGGCATGACTACGTGGTTTCCCCACAGTAGGCAATCGGCCTGAATCGAGAGTTCATCCCTGCGCCTGTGAAATGGTTTAAATTCCTCAGGGCATGCCCTGTACGTGGCTGCCCAGTCCCCATTCAGGAAACATTTCTTGACTAGAGACAATAGCGGGTCTCTATTTGTCCAGACTTTAATCTGACGGGCTGTCACGGGTGAGCCTTCGCTTCCGAAAGCTTCAACAGCCATGACCATCTCAGCAGCATGCTCGGTAGCCCCCTCAGTGATGGCTAGTGGGAGCCTGCTGAGTGCATCGGCGCAGTTTTCGGTGTCCGGTCTGTGCCAAATTGTATAGTCATAGGCGGCTAACGTGAGTGCCCACCTCTGTATGTGGGCCGATGCGTTTGTATTTATGGCCTTGTTGTCGGCCAAAAGGGACGTTAGGGGTTTGTGATCTGTCTCCAGCTCAAATTTCCTGCCAAACAGGTACTGGTGCATTTTCTTTACAGCATATACACATGCGAGCGCCTCCTTTTCTACCATCTCATAACCCCTTTCTGCCTGGGACAGACTCCTGGAGGCATAAGCTACTGGCTGTAACTGACCCTTGGCATTGACATGCTGCAACACACACCCGACACCATAGGACGACGCATTGCACGTTAACACACGTTTCTTACATGGGTCGTATAGTGTTAACAGAGTGTTGGAACATAACAAATTGCATGCTCTATTAAAAGCCCTTTCATGACTGTCCCCCCAGACCCATTCGCAACCTTTGTGTAGGAGCACGTGTAGCGGCTCTAGCAGCATGCTCAATTTGGGAAGAAAGTTACCAAAATAGTTCAGGAGCCCCAGGAACGAATGCAGCTCCGTCATGTTACGGGGTCTGGGTGCTCTCTGGATCGCTTCCGTCTTGGATGCAGAAGGGCTGATCCCATCTGCTGCTACCCTCATCCCCAGGAATTCTACCTCTGGAGCTAGGAAGACGCACTTCACCTTTTTCATTCGCAGCCCTACCCGGTCCAGTCTGCATAGCACCTCCTCCAGGTTGTGGAGGTGTTCTTCAGTATCGTAACCCGTGATGAGGATGTCGTCCTGAAAAACCACCGTCCCTGGAATCGACTTGAGGAGACTTTCCATATTTCGTTGGAAGATCGCGGCGGCCGAGCGAATCCCGAACGGACATCTGTTGTACTCAAACAACCCCTTGTGTGTCGTGATGGTGGTCAGCTTCTTCGACTCACTCGCCAGCTCCTGGGTCATGTAAGCTGAGGTCAGGTCCAATTTTGAAAAAGGTTTGCCACCGGATAGCGTCGCAAAGAGGTCCTCCGCTCTCAGTAGCGGGTACTGGTCTTGGAGTGACACCCGATTGATGGTGGCCTTGTAATCACCACATATCCTGACCGACCCATCCGTCTTGAGCACCGGCACGATCGGGCTCGCCCAGTCACTGAATTCGACTGGCGAGATGATGCCTTCCCTCAGCAGGCGGTCCAATTCGCCTTCTATCTTTTCCCGCATCACGTACAGCACCGCTCTGGCCTTGTGGTGTACTGGCCTAGCGTCCGGGTTTATGTGAATCACTACCTTGGCCCCCATGAAAGTGCCGATGCCGGGTTGAAATAATGAGTCAAATTTGTCTAGGATCTGTGAGCAAGATACTCGCTCCACAGAGGAAATTGCATTGACATCGCCCCATTTCCAGTTCATGACAGCAAGCCAACTCCTCCCCAGTAGTGCGGGACTGTCCCCTGGGACAATCTAGAGTGGCAACCTGTTCTCCGAATCTTTGTGGGTCACGACTACCGTGGCGCTGCCTAGCACCGGAATGATCTGCTTTGTGTAAGTTCGTAGCTGTGCATCAATTGGCGATAATTTTGGCCTCCTGGCCTTGGATGCCCACAACTTTTCGAACTGTTTGATACCCATCAGGGACTGGCTGGCCCCCGTGTCTAGCTCCATTGATACTGGGATGCCATTGAGGAGCACTTTCATCATTATCGGTGGCGTCCTGGTGCATGAACTGTATACGTGCTCCACATGAACTCGCTGAACTTCAGCTTCCAGTGATTTCCTCCAGCGTTCACTTCTGCAATTTCTGCAGGTATTTTGCTCATCTCTGCAAACTCCGGCTGAGTGTGTGCCTCCACGCCTCCAACATGAGCTGTTGTTTGAAACAAAAGGTCCCTTGCCAGTCGATCGTCCCTGACTGCCCCTGTGACTGTCCTTGAATGCACCATTAACAGGTGTTGATGGCCCCATTACTGGCCGCATTGTCCCTTGCAATGGCGTGAATCGCTGTTCAGCTTGCCATTGTCTCTGTCGAACTCCCCCTCTGGATTTGACTACATGTTGGGGCATGCCTGACTGCCCTTGTCTGCCTGGAGAACTGTGTGCTGCTTTAACAATGTTGAATCTCTGTCCCAACCATTCCTTAACACAGTACCTCTCGTCTGTTCTGCTAGTGGCCATGCTCGCGTGGTTTAAATCCCAGTTTCTTGTCGCCATTGACACGTCCTTACTACACAGTATAAATGCACACGAGGCCCATGCTTGAGAGAAGGTCAGTCTGTGACCTGTCCTTTATTCCTTAGCACTCAAATCATGAAGATGGGTGGAGCTTCCCCTTTTATACCTGATGGTCCAGGTTAGGAGTGTCTCCCACCTCGTGGTCATTGTTCTCACAGTGTACAACTTAGGTCAGATTATACATGGGTTACAATGCTGGTTGAATACATGACAGTAGCCACCTCAAGTTGTTGGAGAAATATCACCAACGATGTCTCCGCAAGATCCTACAAATCCCGTAGGAGGACAGACGCACCAACATCAGCGTCCTCATCAGGCCAACATCCCCAGCATTGAAGCACTGACCACACTTGACCAGCTCCGCTGGGCAGGTCACATTGTCCGCATGCCAGACACGAGACTCCCAAAGCAAGTGCTCTACTCGAAGCTCCTTCACGGCAAACGAGCCAAAGGTGGGCAGAGGAAACGTTACAGGGACACCCTCAAAGCCTTCCTGATAAAGTGCAACATCTCCACTGACACCCGGGAGTCCCTGACCAAAGACCGTCCTAAGTGGAGGAAGTGCATCCAAGAGGGCGCTGAGCACCTCGCGTCTCAACGCCGAGAGCATGCAGAAATCAAGCGCAGGCAGCGGAAAGAGCGTGCGGCAAACCTGTCCCACCCTCCCCTTCCCTCAACAAATATCTGTCCCACCTGTGACAGAGTCTGTGGCTCTCGTATTGGACTGTTCAGCCACCAAAGAATTCACTTCAGGAGTGGAAGCAAGTCTTTCTCGATTCCGAGGGACTGCCTGTGATGATGATGTGTGTGTGTTTCTATCTGTGTGTGTGTATGTCTATCTGTGTGTGTGTCTGTCTGTGTGTTTGTGTATGTGTATGTCTATCTACGTCTGTGTGTGTGTGTGTTTGCTGTGTGTGTGTGCAGTGTGTGTTTGCTGTGTGCTGTTTCCATTGGTGTGTGTTTATCTGTGTGTGTGTGTTTGCTGTCTGTGTGTGTTTGTGTCTGTGTATTTGCGTGTGTGTTTGCTGTGTGTGTTTGCTGTGTATGTATGTGTGCGTGTGTGTTTGCTGTGTGTGTTTGCTCTGTGTGTGTTTGCTGTGTGTGTGTGCGTGTGTTTGCTGTCTGTATGTATTTGCTGTCTGCGTGTGTTTGCTGTGTGAGTATGTGTGTGCGTGAGTGTGTGTGTGCGTGTGTGTTTGCTGTGTGTGTGTGTGTTTGCTGTGTGTATGCGTGTGTGTTTGCTGTGTGTGTGTGTGTGTTTGCTGTGTGTATGCGTGTGTGTTTGCTGTGTGTGCTGTGTGTGTGTGTATGCGTGTGTGTTTGCTGTGTGTGCTTGTGTTTGCTGTCTGTATGTGTTTGCTGTTTGCGTGTGTGTTTGCTGTCTGTGTGAGTGTGTGTGTTTGCTGTATGTGCGTGTGAGTGTGTGTTTGCTGTCTGTGTGTGTTTGCTGTCTGTGTGTGTGTCTGTGTGCATGTGTGTGAGTGTGTGTGTGCGTGTTTGCTGTCTGTGTGTGTGTTTGTGTGTGTGTGTTTGCTGTCTTGCTGTCTGTGTGTGTTTGCTCTCTGTGTCTGTGTGTTTGTGTGTGTGTGTTTGCTGTCTGTGTGTGTTTGCTGTGTGTGTGTTTGTTGTCTGTGTGTGTGTGTGTGTGTTTGCTGTCTGTGTGTGTGTTTGCTGTCTGTGTGCGTGTGAGTGTGTTTGCTGTCTGTGTGTGTGTGTGTGTTTGCTGTCTGTGTGAGTGTGTGTGTGTGTGTGTGTATGTGTGTGTGTGTGTTTGCTGTCTGTGTGAGTGTGTGTGTGTGTGTGTGTATGTGTGAGTGTGTGTGTGTGTGTGTGTATGTGTGAGTGTGTGTGTGTGTGTGTATGTGTGTGTGTGTGTGTGTTTGCTGTCTGTGTGAGTGTGTGTGTGTGTGTGTGTATGTGTGTGTGTGTGTTTGCTGTCTGTGTGAGTGTGTGTGTGTGTGTGTATGTGTGAGTGTGTGTGTGTGTGTGTGTATGTGTGAGTGTGTGTGTGTGTGTGTATGTGTGTGTGTGTGTGTGTTTGCTGTCTGTGTGTGTTTGCTGTGTTTCTATCTCCATTTATGTGCGAGTGTGTTTTTGGTTCTTGTTATTAAAGAGACAAACTCCAGTGGTCAAACTGTGGCTGAATACCAAAAGCCCGCCAGTATCGATTGATAAACCCGCTGCGGTGCTCAAACACTCCCTTACAGTCTGAAAACACAACGCCCACAGGAGGTTCCCTGGACCTGGGTGTCTGGCCTGTTTACCAGCCCCCTCTATCCTGCATCCACAGGCCTGCCAAGCACAGCCTGCTCCGGACCTGACCAGCACGCTAGCTTCTGGCTGCTCCATTTCATCGCTCGGAGGGCAGGCTTGGAGCTCCAGTAGCTGAAAGCGGATAATTCAGGGACATCATTTATTGTGTGCCTGCTGGACCCCACAGCAATAGGAACTCGCTCCCTCTGGGCTCCTGGTCCCCATAGTGATAGGAACTCTCTCCCTCTGGGCCACTGACTTCCTCCTTCTGATGACTTTCTGGTGACCCCTTTGGGAAAGTGCGGGAAGGTGACCGTGATGGCCTCCATTGTCAAATAGCCTGTGGATGCTCATAGTCTGGGCTGAGGTATGGAGCATGGGTACTTGAGCAGAGGAAGGAGGATTCTTCCGAGTTCATTTTTGAAATCATCCAATGGAACAGTGTACATGATCTAACCCTGTGCTGTACCTGCCCTGGGAGTGTTTGATGGGACAGTGTAGAGGGAGCTTTACTCTGTATCTAACCCCCTGTACCTGCCCTGGGAGTGTTTGATGGGACAGTGTAAAGGGAGCTTTACTCTGTATCTAACCCCCTGTACCTGCCCTAGGAGTGTTTGATGGGACAGTGTAGAGGGAGCTTTACTCTGTATCTAATCCCCTGTACCTGCCCTGGGAGTGTTTGATGGGACAGTGTAGAGGGAGCTTTACTCTGTATCTAACCCGTGCTGTACCTGCCCTGGGAGTGTTTGATGGGACAGTGTAGAGGGAGCTTTACTCTGTATCTAACCCGTGCTGTACCTGCCCTGGGAGTGTTTGATGGGACAGTGTAGAGGGAGCTTTACTCTGTATCTAACCCCGTGCTGTACCTACCCTGGGAGTGTTTGATGGGACAGTGTAGAGGGAGCTTTACTCTGTATCTAACCCCATGTACCTGCCCTGGGAGTGTTTGATGGGACAGTGTAGAGGGAGCTTTACTCTATATCTAACTCCCTGTACCTGCCCTGGGAGTGTTTGATGGGACAGTGTAGAGGGAGCTTTACTCTGTATCTAACCCGTGCTGTACCTACCCTGGGAGTGTTTGATGGGACAGTGTAGA
Source organism: Pristiophorus japonicus (assembly GCF_044704955.1). Taxonomy (NCBI): domain Eukaryota; kingdom Metazoa; phylum Chordata; class Chondrichthyes; family Pristiophoridae; genus Pristiophorus; species Pristiophorus japonicus. Next base: position 20,410,061 of record NC_092011.1, on the reverse strand, counting down.
GGGAGCTTTACTCTGTATCTAACCCGTGCTGTACCTGCCCTGGGAGTGTTTGATGGGACAGTGTAGAGGGAGCTTTACTCTGTATCTAACCCCGTGCTGTACCTGCCCTGGGAGTGTTTGATGGGACAGTGTAGAGGGAGCTTTACTCTGTATCTAACCCCGTGCTGTACCTGCCCTGGGAGTGTTTGATGGGACAGTGTAGAGGGAGCTTTACTCTGTATCTAACCCCCTGTACCTGCCCTGGGAGTGTTTGATGGGACAGTGTAGAGGGAGCTTTACTCTGTATCTAACCCCCTGTACTTGCCCTGGGAGTGTTTGATGAGACAGTGTAGAGAGAGCTTTACTCTGTATCTAACCTGTGCTGTACCTGCCCTGGGAGTGTTTGATGGGACAGTGTAGAGGGAGCTTTACTCTGTATCTAACCCGTGCTGTACCTGCCATGGGAGTGTTTGATAGGACAGTGTAGAGGGAGCTTTACTCTGTATCTAACCCGTGCTGTACCTGCCCTGGGAGTGTTTGATGGGACAGTGTAGAGGGAGCTTTACTCTGTATCTAACCCGTGCTGTACCTGCCCTGGGAGTGTTTGATGGGACAGTGTAGAGGGAGCTTTACTCTGTATCTAACCCGTGCTGTACCTGCCCTGGGAGTGTTTGATGGGACAGTGTAGAGGGAGCTTTACTCTATCTAACCCGTGCTGTACCTGCCCTGGGACTGTTTGATGGGACAGTGTAGAGGGAGCTTTACTCTGTATCTAACCCGTGCTGTACCTGCCCTGGGAGTGTTTGATGGGACAGTGTAGAGGGAGCTTTACTCTATCTAACCCGTGCTGTACCTGCCCTGGGACTGTTTGATGGGACAGTGTAGAGGGAGCTTTACTCTGTATCTAACCCCGTGCTGTACCTGCCCTGGGAGTGTTTGATGGGACAGTGTAGAGGGAGCTTTACTCTGTATCTAACCCCGTGCTGTACCTGCCCTGGGAGTGTTTGATGGGACAGTGTAGAGGGAGCTTTACTCTGTATCTAACCCCGTGCTGTACCTGCCCTGGGAGTGTTTGATGGGACAGTGTAGAGGGAGCTTTACTCTCTATCTAACCCCGTGCTGTACCTGCCCTGGGAGTGTTTGATGGGACAGTGTAGAGGGAGCTTTACTCTATCTAACCCGTGCTGTACCTGCCCTGGGAGTATGTGATAGGACAGTGTGGAGGGAGCTTTACTCTGTATCTAACCCCTTGTACCTGTCCTGGGAGTGTGTGATGGGACAGTGTAGAGGGAGCTTTACTCTGTATGTAACACATCCTAGGAGTGTTTGATGAAACAGTTTCACTCCCAACCCAAAGTTCATGCGATGTATTTGAATAAAATGGAGAGGGAGCTTTGGCAAGGAGTGCAGAGTAACATTGAAACGCTTTGTTTCTGTTTTAACCTCATGCCTTCACTAGTGGAAGCAAGTAGCTTACCACAGTACGGTGAGTACGTCTCCTTTATTTCTATCAAAATAAATGCTTTGATGCTGTGACACAGTGTAAGCCAATACTTAAATCAGGAGGAAAGCCTGGGGGAGTTCTACTATAAAATACAGCCCCCCTCCTAGTCAGAAGGTCGTGGGTTCAAGTCCCTCTCAAGGGACCTGAGCCCATAATGTAGGCTGACACTCCCAGTGAAGTGCGGAGGGAGCGCTGCGTTGCTGGGAATGCTAGCCTTTGGATAAGACGTGGGTGTTTCCCCAGTTCTACATGGGCTGGGGGGGGGGAACCTTGGCCCGAGACACACACTCCCCACTGACTCCGTCCACCTCCGCAGCTTCTCTCCCACTGAGCCAGGCTGTTTGGTAATCTTCAACTGGCAATTGAGGCTGACCCGCGCTTTAAACTGCTTGCTTCCATCTCCGCCACGATTGTGGAAGGTAACCACTCGGAGCACGGGTGCTCTGTGATATGAGAAATCTTTAATACAAGCATGGAGGGGAGAGCCTTTCACCGCAGCGAAGACTCTCAAAATTCCAATAGTGTGCTCACTCAATTATCCACGATCAGGAGGAAGTAAAACTCCACAGTTGACAAAGACAAGCCCATATAAGGGTGACAGCTCCTTGACCATTGACTAACGCTCACGCAAACTTAAACAAACATTTGCCACACCTCCACCACAATCCCTCACCGCTATTCCGCTACAAAAACACTCGCCGCACCTCCGCCACGATCTCCCTCCGCACCAAACATTCGCCGAACCTCCGTCACGCTCACCCACCAAATCTCAGCCATGATCCCTCATCGCTCCTCCGCCCCGATCACTCGTCGCAAATCCGTGGCGGAGGTACGGCGAATTCGGGTACTGGGCCCAGAAGAGCCGAGGGCCCAGGGGCAGCACGGGCCAGCCCACAGTGGGATATGTGTGTGCGCACTGGGTCCGTGCAGCAGAGCAGGTCTCCAGTCGTCCTGGCTAACCCTTGCCACTGGATAAAGTCCTAGCTTTGTTGAGCCCGTGTGGTGGCTGGTGTGCAATGGTCACCACACGTTAAAAAAATCCACACACAGGCATCTTCCACCCCCTCAATTGGAGTTCAGGACGAGAACATCGGGTCCTTCATTGAAACATCTGTGAACTCTTGTGGAAGCAAGTCATCCTCGTTCAAGGCACATGAAATTTAAACAGGTGTCTCTTATTATCTCGATTGTGTCGGCCTCAAGGTATTTATGGTCGCCTTTCTTTCCCCTTATCTCTACCCAATCTTTAATTGTCCCTTGTTTCAGGATTTTAGAAACCTGTTTATGTCTTACCTTCTGAAGTCCGTGGTTTTAACGTTTTTAGCTTACATATGGCCCAGCTTCCCATCACGCCTTGCGGTTACAATGGCTTATTACTGACGTGGCCACTGACATCTTTAAAAGATCATACTGACTTACACGTGATGGAATAATACTTGATACTCATCACATTAAACATCACCAGGTCGCCACATCAGTCACATTCCCCAATCTCCTCCCGAACCCTTCAGACACTCAAACCTTTGCATGTTGGGGGAAAATGAGGAGATTTATTTTTTACACAGTGAATTGTTGTGATCTAGAACGCGCTGCCTGAAAGGGCGGTGGGAGCAGATTCAATAGCAACTTTCAAAAGGGAATTGGATAAATAATTGACAAAGAGAAGTGTGCCGGGCTGTGGGGAAAGAGCAGGGGGGAGTGGGACTGATTGGATCGTTCTGTCACAGAGCCGGCACAGTCTCGATAGGCCGAATGGCCTCCTTCTGTGCTGTATGATTCAATGTGCCCATGTCACCTCCAGACAAGACTATGCCATCCCTCTGCTTTCCAGCCTCCTCCCACCCTGAACTCCTAACTCCTCTAAAACTCTGCCACACACTAGCTGTCCTGAGCTAAACCCAACTCGCCCATCACCCCACCCTGACTGAGCCGCACCAGCACTCCATCACCCGCAGATTCAATTCAGAACTGTTCTGCTCAGCCGTCAGCTCCGACATAGTCGCTCGCTTTCTGCAACCTCCTCTGCATCTCCCTCTCCACCTTTAACAACCTCCTCTCACCTTCCCTGCCTCTGCATCTCCCTCTCCACCTTTAACAACCTCCTCTCACCTTCCCTGCCTCTGCATCTCCCTCTCCACCTTTAACAACCTCCTGTCACCTTCCCTGCCTCTGCATCTCCCTCTCCACCTTTAACAACCTCCTCTCACCTTCCCTGCCTCTGCATCTCCCTCTCCACCTTTAACAACCTCCTCTCACCTTCCCTGCCTCTGTATCTCCCTCTCCACCTTTAACAACCCCCTCGGAGCCCAGCGCTTCCATCCACCCCCACTCACGCTCATCTCTTCCTCCTTTTCTCACTGGCCATCTTCATTGTGCTTCTCTCAAATTGCCGTCAAACTGTTTGTGTTAGAAACACTGTATACGTGCAGGTTGTTACTGGGAACACAGGAAGAGGAGGAGGCCATTCAACCCCTCAAGCCTGTTCCGCCATTCGGTTACATCCACCTGCAGTTACCTGGTTTCTCTCTCCCACCCTTCATAAATAATGGAGTGACATTTGCAATCAAATTCCTGAATCTAGAGAGTTCTGGCCTCTACAGTTTATTTGTCAACTACTTTTAATACCCTGGCGTGTAAACCATCAGGTCCTGGCGATTTGTCTATCATAACTTCCATTATTTTCTCCATCACCATTTTTCTAAACATGAAATTCCGCTTCTTGCTTTATTTTGGTCCCCTTGCACCAATGGTGTTTTGCCCTCCATTGTGAAATCGGATGCAAAGTTCTCATTTAACAAGTCCGCCAGTTCCTTATTGTGGACAGAATCATAGAACAGTAGGAGGCCGTTCGGCCCGTCGAGTCTGCGCCGGCTCCTTCGAAGAGCAATCCAGTTAGTCCCCCTCCCCCGCTCTTTCCCCGTACCCCTGCAACTTTTTCTCCTTCAAGCATTTATCGGATTCCCTTGTGAAGTCGACGATTGACTCTGTATCCCCCCACCCTATCAGCACATTCCAAATCCCAACCACTCGCTGCGTAAAAAGGGTTTTCCTCGTGTTGCCTGAGGTTCATTGTAAAGCACTCTGGGAAGTCTTCCTACACATCTCTGACATCTTCTTCATCTCTTCTCATCTTGCTGGTATCCTGCAGCATTGACAGCATCGACACATCGCAAAGACAAAAAAGTCCAAAATAGTGTTTTATGGTTATCATTTAAAAATCTTAATTTGCTTTATGGGATCATATGAACATCATATCTGCTATAACAGCTACACAACTGTAACGTCCCAAATCCGGAACGCCGAAAACCAGAATTGTCCGACAACCTGACATTTTGCGCACAGCTGATGGAGTCGTCCGGAATCATTGTCCCATAACCCCAAATCCGGCACGGATTTAGTCGAGGATTCCGGATTTCAGACGAGAAAATCAAGTCTGAAATCCGGAATCCTCGACCAAATCCGTGCCAGCTTTTGGGTTTTGCCGGATTTCGGAGCCCGGCACGGATTCGGTCCCGAAGATTCCGGATTTCGGACGTTGTACCTGTATATGGTTTTGTCTTCATTGATTGAAGCCAGCATATTATGGCAGTGGACGGGCTGAACATTAGGACATCCTGGGCGGTCTGCAATACAGTTGCTTAAAACATTGCTCAATCTGTAGCTGTAGAGAGTCGACTTGTATGGAGGTGAAAGCGAGAATAATGGAAAGGAGTGAAAGACGGTGAGGAGTAATGCACGAAATGAGGCGGATACAGTATGGATTACAGTATCATCTCCGCCTATCTTTAAGGGGCCCACATTTCACTCTTTCTCTTAATATGTTGATTAAAACCTTTACTGTTAGCCTTGATATCCCTTGCAGGTTTTTTCTGTTATCCTTTTTTGCACCTCTTAACGCTTTCTTTCTATCCCTCTGTTGCTTTTTATAGCTCTCCCAGTCCGCTGGATTTCCACTGCTCCTTGCTTTTGTGTAAGCCTTTTCGTTTCATTTGTTGCTTCATTTGTTGACCATGTTTTGCTTAACTCCACAAACAGAGCCTTTGGGGCCGAAATTCGGTCCCGCGGTGTTTGAGGCGGTGTCGGTGCCCGAGTGTTGATTTTACCGCCGGGCGTCAGGCACAGGCTCCAACTGGCAAATTCCGTTTTTACGCCCAAAGATGAGAGAGCAACGCTAAAAAATGGTGTTGCACACTCACCCTGGGGCGGGAGCTCAGGGGGCTGGCTGAATCTTGCATCAGGAGGCTGCCGCCATGCTAGAAAACAAAACGGGAAGGGAAAAACCCCTCAAACATCACACAAACTTCCCCACTGTTCCAACTCATGAAAACAAGATAAAAGAAATAACGAAAAAAAACACTGAGCTTGATCTCTGGGCGATTCCGCCTGAGCCCCGCGATGTTCCCTCCCACCTTTCCCAGGAAGTTCGGACGCCTTCCCGCGAGGCCTGCGCACAAACTGCGGATATCGTGGGAGCGGCGCCAAGAGGGCACTGCACGCTGGCCGACGTCACCACGCGGGCGGCGTGAGACCGCGCAGCGTTACCTCTGGGCCCCTCCGCGGCGTCCACGGCCAAACCTCTCCCGAGCCGTGGACGCCACACTCCACCGACGGGCCATTGCCACACGTTAGCCGGCCAGCACCGGTGATAACGGGCGGCGTTAGAAAGGGAACTGCGACCCCTTTGAACTTTCGGCGAACGTGCTGACTTTGTATTGCACTAAATACATTGAATGCCTCCCACTGTCTGTGAATCGAGCCATTTCTCATCCCTTCGAAGTCCGCCTTGCGCCTAAACCCTTGGGGCTCGAAATTCACGCATGTACCGTTTTACCGCTGGGTGTTGGGCACAGCCTCAGTCCTAAATTCAGATTGTACGCCCAACACCCAGAGAGCAGCGCTAAACAGCGGCACTGCACACTCCTCCTCGGGCGGGGGGGCTCAGGAGGCCCACTGAATTCCCCACGGGAGACTGCCGCTGTGCTGGAAACAAAACGAGAAGAAAATAAAAAGAACTAAAACGTCTCCGATCCACACACACACACACACACACACACACTTCCCCGCTCTTAAAACTAATGAAAACATGCCGAAATAAATAAAGAGGAAAAACTTGCCTTCCTTTCTGGGCGATTCCGCCCGAGATCCGATCTGTAACGGCAGCTTTTTCCTGGCTGTACGGCAGCCGTACAAAGCACATGTCGCGACAGACGTGCCAAAGAGGCGATGCACGCTGGAAAACCGCCTCTCCCGTCTCCCCCTCAAACTTAATACCACATTCGATTATACGGCGGTCACTCTTGGCAAGATGTTGCCTTACCGTCAGACTGTTAATGAATTATGGTCCGTTCCTCACTAAATCCCGTGCGGCCTGTTCCCTTGTGGGTTCCAAAACAAATCGTTCCAGAAAACCATCCCGAGTACACGCTAGAAATTCGTGAAAATTAACGTTTATTCTCGACGCTATATTTTTTTCTGCCTGCTTCGCTGATCTCGGCTACTATATCACTGCTGTCAGGAGGTCTGTTCACAACTCCCACCACAGACTTGCATCCTTCACTGTTCCTTAATTCCTTAATCCTCCTCCTCTTGCTGCTCCAGTGCAGCAAAACACACAGCAGTGTAACCAGAGTACTGGTGGACGGCTGCAAGTAATGGTGAACCATTGCACTATCTAATCATTGTGTGATTAGAGAGGTGTGATAATGTAATCGCAGGATCACATAATGGGGAAAGTGTTTCTGATGGCTGAGATACCCGCAGGTTCCTTATTCCAGTGTCGGCCAGTGGCCAGTGGGTAGCACTCTCTCGCCTCTGAGTCAGAAGATCGTGGGTTCGAGTCCCACTCCAGAGACCTGAACCCATAATGCAGTCCGATGCTCGCAGTGCCAGTACTGAGGGAGCGCTGCACCGTCGGAGGGGCAGTACTGAGGGAGCGCCGCACTGTCGGACGGGTAGTGCTGAGGGAGCGCCGCACTATCGGAGGGGCAGTGCTGAGGGAGTGCTGCGCTGTCGGAGGGGCAGTACTGAGGGATTGCCGCACTGTCTGAGGGGCAGTACTGAGGGAGTGCCGCACTGTCGGAAGGGCAGTGCTGAGGGAGTGCCGCACTGTCGGAGGGGCAGTACTGAGGGAGCGCCGCACTGTCGGAGGGGCAGTACTGAGGGAGTGCTGCACTGTCGGAGAGGCAGTACTGAGGGAGTGTTGCGCTGTCGGAGGGGCAGTACTGAGCGAGTGCTACTGTAGGAGGGGCAGTACTGAGGGAGTGCTGCACTGTCGGAGGGGCAGTACTGAGGGAGTGCCGCACTGTCGGAAGGGCAGTGCTGAGAGAGTGCCGCACTGTCGGAGGGGCAGTACTGAGGAAGTGCTGCACTGTCAGAGGGGCAGTACTGAGAGAGCACCGCACTGTCGGAGGGGCAGTACTGAGGGAGTGCTGCACTGTGGGAGGGGCAGTGCTGAGGGAGTGCCGCACTGTCGGAGGGGCAGTACTGAGGGAATGCTGCACTGTGGGAGGGGCAGTACTGAGGGAGTGCCGCACTGTGGGAGGGGCAGTACTGAGAGAGCGCCGCACTGTGGGAGGGGCAGTACTGAGGGAGTGCCGCACTGTGGGAGGGGCAGTGCTGAGGGAGTGCCGCAATGTCGGAGGGGCAGTACTGAGGAAGTGCTGCACTGTTGGAGGGGCAGTATTGAGGGAGCGCCGCACTGTCGGAGGGGCAGTACTGAGGGAGTGCTGTACTGTGGGAGGGGCAGTACTGAGGGAGTGCTGCACTGGCGGAGGGCAGTACTGAGAGAGCACTGCACTCTCGATGCCATCCTTCAGATGAGACGTTAAATCGAGGCCCCGTCTGCTCTCTTAGGCGGATGTAAACGATCCCATGGCCTCAATTCGAAGAAGAGTAGTGGAGTTTTTCCCGGTATCGTGGATCAATATTTATCCCTCAACCAACATCACTAAATACAGATGGTCATTATCACAGGGCTGTGTGTGGGAGCTTGCTGTGCGCATATAGGCTGCCGCGTTTCCCACATTACAACAGTGACCATGCTCCAAAAGGTCCTTCATTGGCCATGAAGCTCTTTTGGGCGTCTCTGGTGGTGAAAGGGGCTGTAGAAATGGGAGTTCTCACTGACGGCTGGGATATCAGGAGGCTCCTTATTGAAGTCCCTGGGATTCGCAGCTCAACTTGTTGCTTTGTTTCCTCCCTCAGGCGTTGCTGCCACCTCCATCTTCACCAGCGGGAAATACGCCATCGACCCCGAGCTTCGCGGCTCCGAGTTTGAGCGGCTTACCCAGAACCTGGACGTGCATTTCTGGAAGGCCTTCTGGAACATCACCGAAACCGAGGTGTTGGCAGTAAGTGCCCGCGCTCCCTGAAACCCATGGCCTGTTCTTCCCCCGGCAACCCAGGGCCCCTGCTCCCGGCAACCCAGAGCCCTGAGCTCCCCCGGAAACCCGGAGCCCCTCCCCCCAGAGACCCAGGACCCCTCCCCCAGCAGACCCAGGGCCCCTCCCCCCGGAGAACCAGGGCCCCTCCCCCGGCAGACCCAGGGCCCCTCCCCCCGGAGAACCAGGGCCCCTCCCCCAGCAGACCCAGGGCCCCTCCCCCCGGAGACACAGGGCCACTCCCCTGGCAGACCCAGGGCCCCTCCCCCAGCAGAACCAGGCACCCTTCCCCGGGAGACCCAGGGCCCCTCCCCTCGGAGACCCAGAGCCCCTTCCCCAGCAGAACCAGGGCCCCTCCCCCGGGAGACCCAGGGCCCCTACCCTCGGAGACCCACGGCCCCTCCCCCCCGGAGGCCCAGGGCCCCTCCCCCGGCAGACCCAGGGCCCCTCCGCTCGGAGACCCAGGGCCCCTCCCCCCGGAGACCCAGGGCCCCTCCCCCCGGAGACACAGGGCCTCTCCCCCGGGAGACCCAGGGCCCCTCCCCCCGGAGACCCAGGGCCCCTCCCCCGGGAGACCCAGTGCCCCTCCCCCGGGAGACCCAGGGCCCCTCCCCTCGGTGACCCAGGGCCCCTCCCCCCGGAGACCCAGGGCCCCTCCCCCGGAAGACCCAGGGCCCCTCCCCTCGGTGACCCGTGGCCCCTCCCCCCGGAGACCCAGAGAGTAAGATGATAAGGAAGGGATGGACGATACAGGATGGGAAGAGGTGATTAGAATGGGTCTTGTGTGGTGTATGAGCTGTATAAACCCGCTGGGCCGAGCAGCCTGTTTCTGTGCCGTAGATTCGATGTGATACCATTCTCGATTCCCCCCCTGTCCGCGCTGATGTTTCTCACCGTGTTCCTCCTGCCTTTCTCCCTGCCAGTCTCTGGTGACCCTGACGTCCACCACGGTGCGTGTGAACAAGACTCTCTCCGTCCCACCCACCTGCTTTGAGATGCCCCTGCTGGCCGACCCCAACCTGTCAGTAGTCATCACGCCTCCAGTGGCTCACTCCGGCCCCGGACCCGTGCAGATAAGGCTCATCTCCTACGAGCTGCGAGACGGACAGGTAATGGAATGATGTCCCGAGGTAGACCGTGATCTCCCACCATGTTGTAAGACATTGTATGTTGGAACACTGTGTGAAGGGAATGCGTGCTGTCCGTGTTGTATGTTGGAGCACTGTGTGAAGGGAGCGTGTGCTCTGTGTGTTTTATGTTGGAGCACTGTGTGAAGGGAGCGCGTGCTCTGTATGTTGGAGCACCGAGTGAAGGGAGCATGTGCCGTCCATGTTGTATGTTGGAGCCAAATGTGAAGGGAACGTGTGCTGTTCATGTTGTATGTTAGAGCACTGTGTGAAGGGAGCGTGTGCTCTGCGTGTTGTATGTTGGAGCACCGTGTGAAGGGAGCGTGTACTCTGTTGTATGTTGGAGCACCAGGTGAAGGGAGCATGTGCTGTCTGTGTTGTATGTTGGAGCACTGAAGGGAGCGTGTGCTGTCCATGTTGTATGTTGTAGCACTGTGTGAAGGGAGCATGTGCTGTCCGTGTTGTATGTTGGAGCACTGTGTGAAGGGAACATGTGCTGTCCATGTTGTATGTTGGAGCACCGTGTGAAGGGAGCATGTGCTGTTTGTGTTGTATGTTGGAGCAGCGTGTGAAGGAACATGTGCTCTACATGTTGTATGTTGGAGCACTTTGTGAAGGGAGTGTGTGCTGTCCGTGTTCTATGTTGGAGCGTGTGTAGGAAGCGTGTGCTCTGCATGGTGTATGTTGGAGCACTGTGAAGGGAGCGTGTGCTCTGTGTGTTGTATGTTGGAGCACTGTGTGAAGGGAGCATGTGCTCTGCGTGTTGTATGTTGGAGCAGCGTGTGAAGGGAGCATGTGCTGTCCGTGTTATGATGAGGGTGAATGGCCGACGATGGGGGTAGAAAGCCATGTTATGTGTCTTTATTAATGGACCCCTCTCTTTTCTGGGTATGGGGTGTTGAAGCAGGATCTGTGACCGAGTATTGCCCTGCCGGTATGACCATAAGACGGCCCCATACCCAATTCACCCCGTTCACACCACAGGGTCGATTCAGTAGCACGGGCAACGACTGCTTGCACAGGATTGCTTGTGGGACCTTCAACAAGGTCGTGTTCGGGACCTTGGTCCCCTTCACATGGCAGACCCGCTCAGGACGGCCACGTGCAGACAGTGCTGCTGGGCAGGTGGCTCATCGGATGCAGGCCCGGAATAGGTGGGCCTCGTTGGCCTGTCACATCTGGGACTGCACTTTCACTGGGAGAACATCATCATCTCCCTGAAATGGTCCTGTACCCCTCCCTGAAATGACACCTGACCTCTACCCAGCCCCAGGATACGACAGTGGTAGTGACCCCTAGTGACAGACTGTGGATACTGCTGTCCCACAGTGACCCCAAGTGACAAACTGAGGGTACTGCAGTCTCCCAGTGACCCCTAGTGACAGACTGTGGGTACTGCAGTCCCACAGTGACACCTAGTGACAGACTGTGGGTACTGCTGTCCCACAGTGACCCCTAGTGACAGACTGATGATACTGCAGTCTCCCAGTGACCCCTAGTGACGGACTGTGGATACTGCAATCCCACAGTGACCCCCTAGTGATAGACTGTGGGTACTGCAGTCTCACAGTGACCCCTAGTGACAGACTGTAATATTGCAGTCTCACAGTGACCCGCCAATGACAGAATGTGGGTACTGCAGTCTCACAGTGACCCCTAATGACAGAATGTGGGTACTGCAGTCCCACAGTGACCCCTAGTGACCGACTGTAGATATTGCAGTCTCACAGTGACCCCTAATGACAGAATGTGGGTACTGCAGTCTCACAGTGACCCCCTAGTGACTGACAGTGGGTACTGCAGTCTCAGCAACCCCTAGTGACTGACTGTGGGTACTGCAGCCTCAGTGACCCCGAGTGGTACTTTAATTAATAAATTTCACCAATGTGAACCTGGAATTATGAGCCATCGCTCTGTGGTTAGCACCCCATCTCTGAGTCAGAAGGTTGTGGCTTCAAGACCCACTCCAGAGACTTTTACACAAGAATCTAGGCTGACACTCCTAGTGCAATGCTGAGGGAGTGCTGCACTGTCAGAGATGCCTTCTTTCACTTAAGAGGTTAAACTGAGACATCTGCCCTTTCCGGTGGACGTAAAAGATCCTGTAGCACTATGTTGAAGAAGAGCAGTGGAGTTCTCCCTGGCGTCCTTTCATAAGATAAGAAATAGTAGCAGGAGGAGGCCATTCGACCCCTCGAGATTGCTCCGTCAATCAATAAGTCCATGGCTGATCTGATCATGGACTCGGCTCCACTTCCCTGCCCGCTCCCCATAACCCTTCACTCCCTTATCATTCAAAAATTTGTCTCGCTCCACCTCAATGACCCAGCCTCCACAGCTCTCTGGGGCAGAGAATTCCACAGATTTACAACCCTCTGAGAGAAGAAATTTATCCTCATCACCGTTTTAAATGGGTGGTCCCTAATTCTGAAACTATACCCCCTAGTTAGTGTAATGCATTTGCTTCATGGGTTCCTTGCTTCAGAATTCATAGCAACACATTGCTAGTCAGAATGAGTTGGTTTATTAGCAAAAGGTTTAACAATCACACTTCACATTACCGGTTCATCCACCAGGCTCATAACCACCTGCCCCATTGTGGACCCACTGAACCCAACTGGCTGGGGGTTGATTGAGTTTTGTGAACATCACATGACTGGCTAAGCCTCTCACAACTCAACAGCTCTGTAAATCTGTGAGCATATTCACAGGTACATACATTACAGTTAGCACACCCATCTCTGACTCAGAAGGTAGTTGGTCGCACTCCAGAGACTTTTACACAAGAATCTCAGCTGACACTCCCAGTGCAGTGCTGAGAGAGAACTGCACTGTCAGAGATGCCGTCTTTCAGATGAGACGTTAACCTCAGACGTCTGCCCTCTCTGGTGGATGTAAAAGATCCTGTGGCACTATTTCGAAGAAGAGCAGGGGAGTTATCCCCGGTGTCCTGGCCAATATTTATCCCTCAATCAACATGACGCACAGAGATTCTCTGGTCATCATTATCACTTTGCTATTTGTGGGAGCTTGCTGTGCGCAAATTGGCTGCCGCGTTTCCCACATTACAACAGTGACTACACTTCAAAAGTACTTCACTGGCTGTAAAGTGCTTTGGGACGGCCGGTAGTCGTGAAAGGTGCTACATTGGCCTGGATGATGTGGAATCGGTATGGGTGGAGCTACGGAATACCAAAGGGCAGAAAACGCTGGTGGGAGTTGTGTACAGACCACCAAACAGTAGTAGTGAGGTTGGGGACAGCATCAAACAAGAAATAAGGGATGTGTGCAATAAAGGTACAGCAGTTATCATGGGCGACTTTAATCTACATATAGATTGGGCTAACCAAACTGGTAGCAATGCGGTGGAGGAGGATTTCCTGGAGTGTAAAGCTTCTGGCTTTAAGCCAGGCCTTTGTCCTTCTGAGACCACATGGCCAAAATGGCTGTTTCTTTACCTGGTTCAATTTACAGAAAAGAACACGACTTCTTTGACCTTATTGGCTCAATTGATATACTGTTAACCTTTAATTGGCTCGCTACCAAAGGTCCTAAAATGTCAAGTTGATTGATGACTTAATGCAATGTGGTCTGTGTTTTCTCAAAACTGCAGCCGGGCTGCAGAGCTTGAATTCTCTATCAATCCCCCCTTTGATTCTTTCACAAACTGAATCATAAAACATCAGGTATCACTGGTTAAACATTCTACAAAATAATTTCATACATGTTAATAGAGTTTCCTTCTAAAATTTGCTGATGTGTTTCGTCATATGTCCGGACTAGTAACTTCCACACAAATTTACACCAACCCGAATTCCATCGTGGCCACAATGGAAGTCTGGTTTTAGTAGGTTAATGAACCTATTCCAATTTAATCCAAATCAATATCTTAATTCAACCAGTAAACAACCTCCCCTTAAGCATAACATACCCCTGTGCCACGTACAGACGGTCTGCTGGGACCTGCAAGGTGTCTCACCTGTGGGACAGCAGCTACAGCCGCCTGGTCGCAACAACATTTAATCAACATAAACAAACAATATAAAAGTAAAATAATTACAACAAATAGAATTAAACCTTCCACCAATGAAGTTCCTATTGAACCTAGCCATTCAGTGGCTCCACTCCACAAAGTGAATGATGGGGGTTGCTTAAGTTTTTTTACCTCCTTTTGAATATGCTCCGCTAAGTGAAGTAATTTCTTCGGAGCTATCTGGGATATACGTGCAACACTCAGTTCCGAGTAGGGTGCAAGTACCTCCCTTTTCAGCCAGGATGTAGTCAAGGGCCAGTCTATTCTGTAGGGCTACTCTGTGGATTGCTACCATTTCTGCATTGATTTTAACTAGGGCCTCTGAGGTATCATTGGCTACCCGTTCCACAACGGATGCCATGTTAATGGATTCCCTTGCCAGTCTGGCGGTCCCGTACCTGGGGATCAGAATGGCAAAGAACCTCTCTGTTTCTGTGATAGCTCTCTTAGGACAGTGTAAATGTTCTGACAGTGACTTTATATGATGCATATATGGCACAATGTGGGCTAAATAGCAGGATCCCGTCCAATTCTGGGGCAGCCAAGGGTAGGCCTTGTGGCCACACACCCAATAGGTGCCATTATAGGCAATAAAGGTTAGCTGTTTCTTTGTCAGCAACACTCCGGGGCCTGTCCAGGCTTTTCCATCTGTTTTATTCAGAATCCCTGTTACGTTAAAAATTCCCACATCGGCCCAGTTTGGACGGTTCCATGGCTTGATTATATTATAATTCCGGGAGCAGTTACTATACCCCATATTTTGGCCTCCTTTGATATTTCTAATCAGACAGACCGATTCCCCCGGTCTTCCTATTCCCATTGTATTAGTGATAACAAAAAATGGGGGCCGTTTGGAATTATTGTACCACGGTTGGTATCCCCCTTCAAAGGTAGTCAGATTGTAACCTGCTGACTTCCATTTACGTGCCCAGTTTTCCGTATCCTGAAACGCATTGCCTGTTTTGTTTTAATTAATTATCCACTCAACCATTTCCGAGATATTCAAGGGAACTGGCCTCAAGGGAATCCCTCCCTTTGAGTGAATAGGAATATGCGCACATACCCAACAACTAGAAATGTTACCTTGTTTGGCATAAATGTATGACATATATAAAAAGGTATTTACATGTAATTCCCTTGCTACCCTACTATTTCCCTTTGGTGCTAGTAAGAAGTAGGCAAATGCCTAGAATACCTACAGTCAGTAATACAGTAAATTTATACATTTTCGCAAAAAGTAATTGTTCTTATTAGATTTCAGCTTCAGTTACGGGTGCTCGTTTAACGTGTGAAGCGTGGATCCAGGCTTTCTTTCCTTGGACTTTAACAGCTGCCTGGGTGGTCAATAACACTTGATAAGGTCCTTCCCACTTGGCACCCAAAGATTCTTTATGTAACTTTTTCACGTACATCCAGACTCCCGGGATGATGTCGTGTCCTCCTTCGGGTGGATTACCCCAAGCTGCCGATACCTGTCGGGAAACAGAACTAATAGCATTGGTTAGGTTCTGACAGTATGATAACAAAGTGTCACTCATTAAGTGAACATCAGCTTTCCGTAAATCGATAGTTCCTGGCAGCGACATGGGTCTTCCTGTTATAATTTCAAATGGGCTTAGACCTGTAGTTCTGTTTGGGGTTGCCCTAATACTACACAGCACTATTGGTAGTGCCTGGGGCCATTGTGTTCCTTCTTGGTGATATTTGACAAGCCGTTGTTTCAGAGTTCGATTCATTCGCTCGACTTGTCCTGATGATTGTGGATGATAAGGACAGTGTAAATCCCACGTAATGTTCAGTAACCTACAGACTTCTTGGCAGATAGCACCTGTGAAGTGTGTTCTCTGATCTGAGTCAATGCTACTCGGGACTTCCCATCGGGGAATGTAATCCTTACACAAGACCTTTGCAGTGTGATTGGCTGTGGCTCTTTTAGTTGGGACAGCTTCTACCCATCTGGAGAATCTGTCGACCATGACAAGAATGTTAGTGTATCTTTGGCATGAAGGAAGAGATATATAATCAACCTGCAGGTGCTGGAATGGTCCGACAGGGGCAGGGGGCCTCAGTTGGGGCATTACCGTGATGGGTCCAGAATTATTTTTCTGGCAGGCCACACAGCGGTCTGCTACCAGCTGGGCATGTTTTTTAAATCCCCGACCCCACCAGCTTTTCTGGAACCGTGCCGTCATCTGTTGTGAGGCCAAGTGTCCCCACGAGTGGATCTGTTGGGCTAAAAAAGGCATAAGCACTTGTGGCGCGACTGGCTTGTCGGTAACTCTTTGTCTCCAGACACCATCTTCGCATAGCTTAATTCCTGCCTCAATCCATGTGCATTTTTCCTCTCGGGAGCACTCGCCTTGCATTGTTTGAAGGTCTCGTGTCAGAGTCCTGAGTGCTTTCAATCTGCACATCTGTGTTGGTTCTTCTGGAGGAACGCCCTGTGACGCGATATCTTTAGCTGCCTGGTCGGCTAGGGCATTTCCCTGTGCTTCTGTGGTATTTTCCTTGGTATGGGCCTCACACTTCAGGATGGACACTTCCTAAGGTAATTGTATGGCCTCTAGTAAGTCTCGGACTTCTTTTCCATTTCGGATAGGTGTACCAGCAGCAGTGAGGAATCCTCTTTTCCGCCGTAACAGACCAAAGTCGTGAGCGACTCCAAAAGCATAACGCGAATCTGTGTAGACATTAGCTGTCTGTCCTTCTGCTATTCGACATGCTTCTGACAAGGCCCATAACTCGGCCTGTTGTGCTGACGTTCCTGAGGGTAAACATCCTTTTGCCACTACCTCATATAAGGTTGTAACTGGTACCATTGTCAACAAAGGAGGAACCATCTGTAAACAGGATGAGGTCTGGGTTGTGCAGAAGCTCCTCTGCTGCTAAGGCTGCTTCTTCTGTTTCTTTTAAAATCTCCATGCAGTCATGCTCTTCATATTCTCCCCCCTCTTGCTCCCTTGATTCTGACATCGGGAGCACAGTTGCAGGATTAACCGGGCTGGCCCGGACGATATGGAGATTAGGAGCTTCCAAAACTGCTGTCCAGCGGGTCCATCTAGCTGCCGTCACCTGAGACATTCTATTCATAGACAGCAAAGCGTGTACGGTGTGGGGACACTTGACAATCAGCTTTTGGTCGAGGACTAGGCCCGCAGTGATCATTACCGCTCGACATGTAGCTTCCATGGCCCTTAGGCAACTTCCCCATCCGAGGGCTACCGCATCCAGTTTTGCTGAATAATAGCCAATAGGTCTTTGCCGATCACCATGTTCTTGTGTCAGTATAGCTGTCATATATCCTTCTTTCTCATGGACAAACAGGGTAAATGGCTTACCACTGTCGGGGATTCCCAGAGCCGGTGCCGAACACAAAGCCTTTTTCAAATTCAGGAAGGCCTCTTGCTGTTCCTTAGTGAGAGTGATGGCTTCTTTAGAGGCACGTTTCCCCTTTAAAATATCATTCAATGGCTCAGCAAGCTGTGTGAAGGAGTCAATCCAATTTCTGTTAAAGTTACACAATCCCAAAAAAGACCTTAGTTCCTGAATAGTGGTGAGTTTTTTAGCAGCCCGAATGGCTGCAGTTCTATCCTGGGTAAGTTCTCTCTTTCCTTGTGAAATCTTTTGTCCCAGGTATACAACCTCTTCTTGGGATATTTGTGCTTTGTCGATGCTGGCTTTATGTCCTTTCAGCCAAAGGTGGTCCAGCAAAGCTCGTAAATCTTGTTCATGCTGTTCTGCCATGTTTGAAGCTAGCAGGATATCGTCTACATATTGGATGACTGTGGATGACAGGGGAGGTAATTCTCGCAAATGGCTTTGTAAAGCCATGTGGAATACCGTAGGGCTGTTGTGGAAACCTTGCGGTGACCAGGTCCAAATATACTGTTGTCCTTGGACCGTGAAAGCAAACCACTGTCGAACCTGCCAGAGGCACCGACCAAAATCCGTTGGCCATATCTATAACCGAGAAATATTTATGTTCTGGTTTGAGGGCATTAAAAATGGGGGAGGGATCTGCGACCAAAGGAGCTTTTTGATCAATACACTGGTTAGCTTTCCTATAATCGACAGTCAAACGCCAAGTCTCATTAGATTTCTGTACCGGCCACACGGGGCTATTGGAGGAGCTATGCGTTTTAATAAGCACCCCTTGTTTCTCCAATTGCTGAATAACCGGTAAGATTCCCGCGATGGCAGTTGGACTGATGGGATACTGTTTAGTGCATGGAGGCTTGGTCCCGGTAAATGATGCAGGCTCCATCTGGAGTAGGCCACAATCGTTCTTATCTTTAGCCCATATCGGGTGTTCCTTCAATTCTTCTTTCTTCAAAGTTCTAATTGACCATGTCACCCGACCATCCTCAAAATGCAACGATGAATTTATTTGGATTAGAACGTCCATTCCCAAAAGGGGTTGATCTACTGGGCCTATCCAGACCGGCGTGGTTAGTTCATGTGGACCCAGCCCTATAAGTACCGGTGTTGTCCTTTTAATTTCCATTTTATGGCCCTCAACTCCATAGGCTGTACGTGCCCTACCATCCAACGGCAAAATATCTCCATATTGTAGGGGTAAGCATGTTAATTCCGCCCCTGTGTCTAAAAGACAGTCCACATCCTTATCGCCCACCCTCACAGTTATATATAGCCCATCTCCCCTCTGTTGTATTAGTGCGAGGAGGGGGGCCAGGGTGGGCTCTAATCGTTTTTTGCTATCCCAAGTAACTCCTTCTGTTGTTGTATTGTCAGTCGCTTAAATGCTTCTATGAGGTCGTTATCTTGTGACAAGCCTGGCTTGTTGGCTGAATTGTATCCCTGGCTGCGTCCTCTTCCCCAGCCACGACCTTGCTGTTTTGCCCTGCACGTCTTGGCCCAGTGACCTTCTTTCCCACAATAATGACATTTTCCGGGTAATTTTCCTCATGACTGTTTATCGGAAACCTGGGATTTCCATCCCATAGCCTGTACAGCTCGGACTTTAGCTCCCATATCCCGATCTAATTGGTTACATCGATCCACCAATGCTGCAAAGGTAGTTCCTCTACCTTCCCAGTCCGGTAACACTACCTTAAGCATTTTGGATAGTTCTGGCTTTAGACCTGCCACGAAAGCTGCTTTCAGGGGTCCAAACACTTGTTCATCCATTTCTTCATCCGTATTATTCATACCCGAATGTTCTAGCCACCTGCATCTAAACCGCTCGTCATACTCCAGGACCTCCTCTGTTCCTTTCTGTTGGCAGGCTGCAATTTTTCCCCAGTCTGTCTTAGCTGGACGGAAGGCTTGCAGCCAGTGTTTAATCGCCTCCCATCCTGCGTTTAATTCTTGCTCATCCTGCCCCAAAGCTTCTTCTACCTTGTCGTGCAATTTTCTTCCTTGTGTTTTTGGCACCATTATGGTAAAAATTTGCACTCCGTCCCAGGGATGAAGTTGATATATATTTCTTAAGCGGTCCAATTGGTCCCACGTTTTTACTCCCCCTTTCTTTGGATTGGGCAATTCCTTGGATCATTTATCAATTTTCTCTGGGTCTGCCGGATCATGAACTAAATATTCTGCATACACCCTTCTCTTTGTTTTTTTGGTTCCACCCTCATCCGCAGTCTCTTCTGATTTGACTACAACTCGTCTTTTTTAAAATGGGGCAAAGCACACCCCTAATTCTTCATCCTCCGACACTGTATTGTCGGAGGATTCAGAAACCGTATCTATTCCTCGGTCGTGTCTTCGGGTTTGCGCTTTTAATTTATCCAAACATGGGTACCCTGGGAATTGACCGATACATTTTCCTTTTCCTATTACTGTCTCTTGACCTAATTATTTTTTCCATTCTTAATTTCACCTTTAAGATCTTTAACTTCCGCTTCCGACTTTTCAAGTTCAAGTCTTGTCTTTCGCAGCTGTGCACAAACAGCTTGCAATTGACCCTTTGTACTGGTCAGTTCTCGATCATGTTGGGAACGCATTATAATTTCATTCCACTTTCGGATCTGTCCCATAATGGCTAGGGACCATCGGATTCGCTCTTTATTTTTCATACGGGTCATTTTTCCCCCAGACCCTTTTAATCTCGTCCAAGGACAATTGTCCTTTGGAGGTTCCGTACTTTTGTTCGATCTTAATACAGGTTTTAGATAAGTTGAATTGTTGCTCTATGTATTCTTTCAACTGTTCGAGGATTTTATCGATCGAAACCTCAGGTGGTGCCCGCCCGCCTTTAACAGTTGTAGGCAATTCTTTGCTCTTATCTCTTGCTGCCATAATACTGATTTCTTTACTGGGGTCTCGAGTCGTCGGCTTTCCAGCCGATCAGTGGGTCGGTGATTAATTAACTAACACACCGCCGAAGTTAGACGTCTATAGGAGCTCGAGCCGACTACCAACCAGAGGGTTCGCAAACCGGAGGCTTTCGGAATCGCGTAGAAGGAGAGGTGAATTTAGACTTTTGACCGAGGACTTTTATAAAGAGGAGTCCTTACCTCAGTATGTAGGTCCGATGTCCAAATTCAGTTTCTTTCCTCAGCGATCGTGTTCGTGATGCCAAAATTGTTAGATCTCTTAATTTTCAATGAAATGCGAACTCTGGTTGTAGTTTTAATGTAATTTTATTCTGGCAACAGGAACAAACTTCTGGCTTTAAGCCAGGCCTTTGTCCTTCTGAGACCACATGGCCAAAATGGCTGTTTTTATACCTGGTTCAATTTACAGAAAAGAACGCGCCTTCTTTGACCTTATTGGCTCAATTGATACACTGTTAACCTTTAATTGGCTCGCGACCAAAGGTCCTAAAATGTCAAGTTGATTGATGACTTAATGCAATGTGGTCTGTGTTTTCTCAAAACTGCAACCAGGCTGCAGAGCTTAAATTCTCTATCAATGTTTCTCTTGCCTCTCCGACTGGTGTTAGGACAGCGATGAGCTCAATGATCTCTGCAAACCAGAAGCTCAGATTGGCCTGGACATGCGCTTGAAAAACAAGAAGGCTCCCCGGTCAAAGTTCCTCATTGTCCATTTCCATGGCGGCGGCTTCGTGGCTCAAACCTCCAAATCGCATGAGGTAAGAGATCTCATTGTTTGTGTCTGCTGATTCAGGAAGGGAGCAGCGATTCATTTCAGCTGTGGTCATACGCAGTCCGCTCTCGAGAACAGAAATAGCAATACCAGGGCAGGTTCAGCATGGGGTTAGATACAGAGTAAAGCTCCCTCTGCACTGTCCCATCAAACACTCCCGAGGCAGGTACAGCACGGGGTTAGATACAGAGTAAAGCTCCCTCTACACTGTCCCATCAAACACTCCCAGGGCAGGAACAGCACGAGTTTGATACAGACTAAAGCTCCCTCTACACTGTCCCATCAAACACTCCCAGGGCAGGTACAGCACGGGGTTCGATACAGAGTAAAGCTCCCTCTACACTGTCCCACCAAACACTCCCAGGGCAGGTACAGCCGGGATTAGATACAGAGTAAAGCTCCCTCTACACTGTCCCATCAAACACTCCCAGGGCAGGTACAGCCGGGGTTAGATACAGAGTAAAGCTCCTTCTACACTGTCCCATCAAACACTCCCAGGGCAGGTACAGCCGGGGTTAGATACAGAGTAAAGCCGGTGCTGAGTTTTCTGCTGCCTGCAATCACACTTATTCTCCGTTTCTGTCTTTTAGGCTTACCTGAAGACTTGGGCCCAGGAACTGGACTCACCGATACTTTCCATCGATTACTCGCTGGCCCCTGAGGCCCCCTTCCCCCGGGCCCTCGAGGAGTGCTTCTTCGCCTATTGCTGGGCAGTGAAGAACTGTCACCTGCTGGGTACGTGTGCGCGCTGCTTGTCAATGTTGCAGCCTAGGAGAAAGGCCCAGGCTCATGGTGTGGGATACAAAGTGGGTCAATCAGGACACAGCGATTGGGGGGGCAGCAGCCTCACATTTAACAGGCCGTGGTCTGTCACGATAAGAGCAATGAGGGAGGCAAGGCTTTCAGGGCTCCCTCTACACTGTCCCATCAAACACTCCCAGGGCAGGTACAGGGGGTTAGATACAGAGTAAAGCTCCCTCTACACTGTCCCATCAAACACTCCCAGGGCAGGTACAGCACGGGTTAGATATAGAGTAAAGCTCCCTCTACACTGTCCCACCAAACACTCCCAGGGCAGGTACAGCACGGGTTAGATATAGAGTAAAGCTCCCTCTACACTGTCCCATCAAACACTCCCAGGGCAGGTACAGCACGGGGTTAGATACAGAGTAAAGCTCCCTCTACACTGTCCCATTAAACACTCCCAGGGCAGGTACAGCACGGGTTAGATACAGAGTAAAGCTCCCTCTACACTGTCCCATCAAACACTCCCAGGGCAGGTACAGCACGGGGTTAGATACAGAGTAAAGCTCCCTCTACACTGTCCCATCAAACACTCCCAGGGTAGGTACAGCACGGGGTTAGATACAGAGTAAAGCTCCCTCTACACTGTCCCAGCAAACACTCCCAGGGCAGGTACAGCACGGGGTTAGATACAGAGTAAAGCTCCTGCTACACTGTCCCCATCAAACACTCCCAGGGCAGGTACAGCACGGGTTAGATATAGAGTAAAGCTCCCTTTACACCGTCCCATCAAACACTCCGAGGGCAGGTACAGCACGGGGTTAGATACAGAGTAAAGCTCCCTCTACACTGTCGAGTCATCTTTCTGTTGCTCACTTTCTAGATTTCAGGAGGATATAGACTATTGAAATGGGCAGGCACGTGGCAGTTGAAATTTAACGCAGGGAAGTGTGAAGTGATACACTTTGTTTGGAAGAATTAGGAAAGGCAATATAAACTAAAGGGTACAATTTGAAATGGGTGCAAGAACAGTGTGTATGTACACAAATCTTTCACAGTGACAGTATGAATTGAGAAAGCTGTTCAGAAAGCATCCTTGGGATCCTTGGCTTAATAGAGGCAGACAGTCCAAAAGCAAGGAAGTCATGGTTATAAAACACTGGTTAGGCTTTAGCTGAAGTAGTGAGTTCGATTCTGGGCACTGTACTTGAGGGAGGATGTGAAGGCCTTAGAGAGGGTGTGGAGGGAGATTGACCCGAATGGTACCAGGGATGGGGAACTTCAGTTACGTGGAGAGACTGGAGAAGCTGGGGTTGTTCTCCTTAGAGCAGAGAAGGTTAAGGGGAGATTTGATCGAGGTCTTTTAATAGAGTAGATAGGGAGAAACTGCAGTGATTGAAGGGGCATTAACCGGAGGTCACAGCTTTAAGATAATTGGTAAAACTATCAGAGGGGAAGGTGAGGAGAATTGTGTTCACACAGCGAGTTGTTGTGATCGGTGGAAGACCCGGCCTGAAAGGGAAAGAGCAGGGGGGAGTGGGACTGATTGGATAGCTCTGCAAAGAGCCGGCACAGGCACGATGGGCCAATGGCCCCCTTCTGTGCGCTATCATTCAGTGGACTAGAATTTCCATGAAATCCAATATCATCGGATTGTCGCCCAAAAAACCGCTAAGATGATTAAATTAACGGCGGCGAAAAATTACACAAAAAAAAGGAAAAAATTCCACTTGGCGGGAAAAATGGGTCTTACACGCAGATTCTCGGCGGGAAACGCGATCCTGGGCAAATTGGGCGGGACTCCAATTTAGTCCCAAGCTGCGGGTTGGGCCGAGGGAGGGGGGAAAACAGTAAAAATATTTAATCCAAAAGACACACCATAAATAAATCAGAAAACATTCTCAGGACCCTTTTGCACTTAATCGCTGTAAAAGAATTATAAAAGAATGAAAAAGAATTATACAGATTGATAAACTAATGATAAATAATAAAAGAATAATCAAGAATGATAAAAGAAAGATAAAATAATGATAAAAATATTAGAAAAGAATGATAAAAGAATGATAAAAGAATTATAAAGAATTATAAAAGAATTATAAAGAATGATAAAAGAATTGTAAAATAATTACAAAGAATGATAAAAGAATTAGAAAAGAATTATGAAGAATGATAAAAGAATTATAAAAAATGATAAAAGAATTATAAAGAATGATAAAATAATATTAAAAAATTATAAAGAATGATAAAAGAATTACAGAGAATGATGAAAGAATAATAAAAGAATTATAAAGAATGATAAAAGAATTATAAAATAATAAAAGAATGATAAAAGAATAATAAAAGCATTCTAAAGAAGGATAAAAGAAGTATAATGAATGATAAAAGAATTATAAAGATTGATAAAATAATTATAAAGAATGATAAAAGAATTATAAAAGAATTATAAAGAATGATAAAAGAATGATAAAAGAATTCTAAAGAAGGATAAAAGAAGTATAACGAATGACAAAAGAATTATAAAGAATGATAAAATAATTAGAAAGAATGATAAAATAATTATAAAAGAATTATAAAGAATGATAAAAGAATGATAAAATAATTATAAAGTATGATAAAATAATATTAAAAAATTATAAAGAATGATAAAAGAATAAAAAAGAATGATGAAAGAATAATAAAAGAATTATAAAGAATTACAAAGAATGATAAAAGAATTATAGAATAATAAAAGAATGATAAAAGAATAATAAAAGAATTATAAAGAATGATAAAAGAATAAAAAAGAATGATGAAAGAATAATAAAAGAATTATAAAGAATGATAAAAGAATTATAAAGAATGATAAAATAATATAAAGAATGAAAAAAGAATTATAAATGAATTATAAAGAATGAAAAAAGAATGATGAAAGAATAATAAAAGAATTATAAAGAATTACAAAGAATGATAAAAGAATTATAGAATAATAAAAGAATGATAAACGAATAATAAAAGAATTATAAAGAATGATAAAAGAATTATAAAGAATGATAAAATAATTATAAAAGAATTATAAAGAATGATAAAAGAATAAAAAAGAATGATAAAAGAATTATAAAGAATGATAAAAGAATAAAAAAGAATGATGAAAGAATAATAAAAGAATTATAAAGAATTATAAAGAATGATAAAAGAATTATAGAATAATAAAAGAATGATAAAAGAATTATAAAGAATGATAAAATAATTATAAAAGAATTATAAAGAATGACAAAATAATGATAAAAGAATTATAAAGAATGATGAAAGAATTATAAAAGAATTATAAAGAATGATAAAATAAGTATAAAGAATGATAAAAAAAAGATTAAAGAATTATAAAGAATGATGAAAGAATTATAAAAGAATTATAAAGAATGATAAAATAAGTATAAAGAATGATAAAATAAGTATAAAGAATGATAAAAGAAGAAAAAAGAATGATGAAAGAATAATAAAAGAATTATAAAGATTTATAAAGAATGATAAAAGAATTATAGAATAATAAAAGTATAAGAAAAGAATTATAAAGAATGATAAAATAATTATAAAAGAATTATAAAGAATGATAAAATAATGATAAAAGAATTATAAAGAATGATGAAAGAATTATAAAAGAATTATAAAGAATGATAAAAATAAGTATAAAGAATGATAAAAGAATGATAAAAGAATTATAAAAAATGATAAAAGAATTATAAGAGAATTATAAAGAATGATAAAATAAGTATATAGAATGATAAAAGAATGATAAAAGAATTATAAAGAATGATGAAAGAATTATAAAAGAATTATAAAGAATGATAAAATAAGTATAAAGAATGATAAAATAAGTATAAAGAATGATAAAAGAATGATAAAAGAATTATAAAGAATGATGAAAGAATTACAAAAGAATTATAAAGAATGATAAAATAAGTATAAAGAATGATAAAAGAATTATAAAGAATGATAAAATAAGTATAAAGAATAATAAAAGAATGATAAAAGAATTATAAAAAATGATAAAAGAATTATAAGAGAATTATAAAGAATGATAAAATAAGTATAAAGAATGATAAAAGAATGATAAAAGAATTGTAAAGAATGATGAAAGAATTATAAAAGAATTATAAAGAATGATAAAATAAGTATAAAGAATGATAAAAGAATAAAAAAGAATGATGAAAGAATAATAAAAGAATGATAAAGATTTATAATGAATGATAAAAGAATTATAGAATAATAAAAGAATTATAAAGAATGATAAAATAATTATAAAAGAATTATAAAGAATGATAAAATAATGATAAAAGAATTATAAAGAATGATGAAAGAATTATAAAAGAATTATAAAGAATGATAAAAATAAGTATAAAGAATGATAAAAGAATGATAAAAGAATTATAAAGAATGATGAAAGAATTATAAAGAATGATAAAATAAGTATAAAGAATGATAAAATAAGTATAAAGAATGATAAAAGAATGATAAAAGAATTATAAAGAATGATGAAAGAATTACAAAAGAATTATAAAGAATGATAAAATAAGTATAAAGAATGATAAAATAAGTAAAAAGAATGATAAAAGAATTATAAAGAATGATAAAATAAGTATAAAGAATGATAAAAGAATTATAAAGAATGATAAAAATAAGTATAAAGAATGATAAAAGAATTATAAAAAATGATAAAAGAATTATAAGAGAATTATAAAATAAGTATAAAGAATGATAAAATAAGTATAAAGAATGATAAAAGAATTATAAGAGAATTATAAAATAAGTATAAAGAATGATAAAATAAGTATAAAGAATGATAAAAGAATTATAAAGAATGATAAAATAAGTATAAAGAATTATAAAAGAATTATAAAGAATGATGAAAGAATGATAAAAGAATTATAAAGAATGATAAAATAAGTATAAAGAATGATTAAATATGTATAAAGAATTATAAAAGAATTATAAAGAATGATAAAAATAAGTATAAAGAATGATAAAAGAATTATAAAAAATGATAAAAGAATTATAAGAGAATTATAAAATAAGTATAAAGAATGATAAAATAAGTATAAAGAATGATAAAAGAATTATAAAGAATGATAAAATAAGTATAAAGAATGATAAAATAAGTATAAAGAATGATAAAAGAATAAAAAAGAATGATGAAAGAATAATAAAAGAATGATAAAGATTTATAAAGAATGATAAAAGAATTATAAAGAATGATAAAAATAAGTATAAAGAATGATAAAAGAATTATAAAAAATGATAAAAGAATTATACGAGAATTATAAAATAAGTATAAAGAATGATAAAATAAGTATAAAGAATGATAAAAGAATTATAAAGAATGATGAAAGAATTATAAAGAATGATGAAAGAATGATAAAAGAATTATAAAGAATGATGAAAGAATTATAAAGAATGATAATAGAATGAGAAAAAATGAGAAAAGAATTATAAAGAATGATAAAATAATGATGAAAGAATAATAAAAGAATGATAAAAGAATTATAAAGAATGAATAAAATAATGATAAAAGAATTATAAAGAATGATGAAAGAATTATAAGAGAATTATAAAGAATGATAAAATAAGTATAAAGAATGATAAAAGAATTATGAAGAATGATGAAACAATTATAAAAGAATTATAAAGAATGATAAAATAAGTATAAAGAATTATAAAATAAGTATAAAGAATGATAAAAGAATAAAAAAGAATGATGAAAGAATAATAAAAGAATGATAAAGATTTATAAAGAATGATAAAAGAATTATAAAATAATTATAAAAGAACAATAAAGAATGATAAAAGAATAAAAAAGAATGATAAAAGAATTATAAACAATGATAAAAGAATAAAAAAGAATGATGATAGAATAATAAAAGAATTATAAAGAATTATAAAGAATGAAAAAAGAATTATAGAATAATAAAAGAATGATAAAAGAATTATAAAGAATGACAAAATAATGATAAAAGAATTATAAAGAATGATGAAAGAATTATAAAAGAATTATAAAGAATGATAAAATAAGTATAAAGAATGATAAAAGAATGATAAAATAATTATAAAAAATGGTAAAAGAATTATAAGAGAATTATAAAGAATGATAAAATAAGTATAAAGAATGATAAAAGAATGATAAAAGAATTATAAAGAATGATGAAAGAATTATAAAAGAATTATAAAGAATGATAAAATAAGTATAAAGAATGATAAAATAAGTATAAAGAATGATAAAAGAATAAAAAAGAATGATGAAAGAATAATAAAAGAATTATAAAGAATTATAAAGAATGATAAAAGAATTACAGAATAATAAAAGAATTATAAAGAATGATAAAATAATTATAAAAGAATGATAAAGAATGATAAAATAATGATAAAAGAATTATAAAAAATGATGAAAGAATTATAAAAGGATTATAAAGAATGATAAAATAAGTATAAAGAATGATAAAAGAATGATAAAAGAATTATAAAAAATGATAAAAGAATTATAAGAGAATTATAAAGAATGATAAAATAAGTATAAAGAATGATAAAAGAATGATAAAAGAATTATAAAGAATGATAAAATAAGTATAAAGAATGATAAAATAAGTATAAAGAATGATAAAAGAATAAAAAAGAATGATGAAAGAATAATAAAAGGATTATAAAGAATTATAAAGAATGATAAAAGAATTACAGTATAACAAAAGAATAATAAAAGAATTATAAAGAATGATAAAATAATTATAAAAGAATGATAAAGAATGATAAAATAATGATAAATTAATTATAAAGAATGATGAAAGAATATAAAAAGATTATAAAGAATGATAAAATAAGTATAAAGAATTATAAAAGAATGATAAAAGAATTATAAAGTATGATAAAATAAGTATAAAGAATGATAAAATAAATATAAAGAATGATAAAAGAATGATAGAAGAATTATAAAGAATGATGAACGAATTACAAAAGAAATATAAAGAATGATAAAATAAATATAAAAGAATGATAAAGAATGATAAAATAATGATAAATTAATTATAAAGAATGATGAAAGAATATAAAAAGATTATAAAGAATGATAAAATAAGTATAAAGAATTATAAAAGAATGATAAAATAAGTATAAAGAATGATAAAATAAGTATAAAGAATGATAAAAGAATGATCAAAGAATTATAAAGAATGATAAAATAAGTATAAAGAATGATAAAAGAATGATAAAGAATGATAAAATAATTATAAAGAATGATAAAAGAATGATAAAAGATATATAAAAATTGCTAAAAGAATTATAAAGAATGATAAAATAATTATAAAGAATGATAAAAGAATTATAAAGAATGATAAAAGAATGATAAAATAATTATAAAGATTGATAAAAGAATTATAAAGAATGATAAAAGAATGATAAAGAATGATAAAATAATTATAAAGATTGATAAAAGAATTATAAAAAATGATAAAATAATTATAAAGAATGATAAAATAATTATAAAGATTGATAAAAGAATTATAAAAAATGATAAAATAATTATAAAGAATGATAAAATAATTATAAAGAATGATAAAAGAATTATAAAAGAATTATAAAGATTGATAAAAGAATTATAAAAAATGATAAAATAATTATAAAGAATGATAAAAGAATTATAAAGAATGATAAAATAATTATAAAGAATAATAAAAGAATTATAAAGAATGATAAAAGAATGATAAAAGAATTATAAAGATTGATAAAAGAATTATAAAGTGTGATAAAAGAATAATAAAGAATGATAAAAGAATTACAAAGAATGAAAAAAAATTATAAAAGCATTATAAAGAATGATAAAAGAATGATAAAAGCATTATAAAGAATTACAAAGAATGAAAAAAAAATTATAAAAGCATTATAAAGAATGATAAAAGAATTACAGAGAATGATAAAAGAATAATAAAAGATTTATAAAGAATGATAAAAAAAATTATAAAAGAATGATAAAGAATGATAATAGAATGATAAAAGAATTATAAATATTGATAAAAGGATTATAAAGAATGATAAAAGGATTATAAAGAATGATAAAAGAATTATAAAGAATGATAAAAGGATAATAAAGAATCATAAAAGAATAATAAAGAATGATAATAGAATTAGAAAAAATGAGAAAAGAATTATAAAGAATGATAACATAATGATAAAAGAATAATAAAAGAATGATAAAAGAATTATAAAGAATGATAAAAGAATTATAAAGAATGATAATAGAATTAGAAAAAATGAGAAAAGAATTACAAATAATTATAAAGAATGATAAAAGAATTATACAGAATGATAAAAGTATTATAAAAGAATTATAAAGAATAATAAGAGAATTATAAAGAATGATAAAAAATTACAAAGAATGATAAAAGAATTATGAACGAATTATAAAGTATGATAAAAGAATTATAAAGGATGATAAAAGAATTGTAAAGAATGATAAAAGAATTATCAAAGAATTTTAAAGAATGATAAAAGAATTATAAAAGAATTATTAAGAATGATAAAAGAATGATAAAAGAATTATAAAGAATGATAAAAAATGATAAAAGAATTATAAAGAATGATAAAAGAATTATAAAAGATTTATAATGAATGATAAAAGAATTATAAAAGAATGATTAAAGAATGATAAAAGAATTATAAAGAATGATAAAGGAATTGTAAAGAATGATAAAAGAATGATAAAATAATTATTAAGAATGATAAAAGAATTATAAAGAATGATAAAAGAATTATAAAGAATGATAAAAAATGATAAAAGAATTATAAAAAATGATAAAAGAATTATAAAAGATTTATAAAGAATGATAAAAGAATTATAAAAGAATGATTAAAGAATGATAAAAGAATTATAAAGAATGATAAAAGAATTGTAAAGAATGATAAAAGAATGATAAAAGAATTATAAAGAATGATAAAAGAATTATAAAAGAATTGTAAAGAATGATAACAAATGATAAAAGAATTATAAAGAATGATAAAAGAATTATAAAAGAATGATAAACGAATGATAAAAGAATTATAAAATAATTGTAAAGAATTATAAAAGAATTATAAAGAATAATAATAGAATTATAAAGAATTATAAAGAATGATAAAAGAATTATAAAAGAATTATAAAGAATGATAAAAGATTTATAAAGATTTATAAAGAATTATAAAAGACTGATAAAAGAATTATAAAAGAATTGTAAAGAATTATAAAGAATGATAAAAGAAATATATAAGAATGATAAATGAATTATAAAGAATGATAAAAGAATTATACAGAATGATAAAAGTATTAGATAGATTGATTAAAGAATGATAAAAGAATTATAAAGAATTATAAAAGAATTATAAAGAATGAAAAAAGAATTATAAAAGGATTATAAAGAATGATAAAAGAATGATAAAAGAATTATAAAGAATGATAAAAGTATTAGAAAGATTGATTAAAGAATGTTAAAAGAATTATAAAGAATGATAAAAGAATTATAAAGAATGATAAAAGAATTATAAAAGGATTATAAAGAATGATAAAAGAATTATAAAAGAATTATAAAGAATAATAAAAGAATTATAAAGAATGATAAAAGCATTATAAATGAATTATAAACAATGATAAAAGAATTATAAAAGAATTATAAAGAATGATAAAAGAATTATAAAGGATTATAAAGTATGATAAAAGAATTATAAAAGATTTATAAAGAATTATAAAGAATTATAAAGAATGATAAAAGCATTATAAAAGAATTATAAAGAATGATAAAATAATTATAAAAGAATTATAAAGAATAATAAAAGAATTATAAAGAATGATAAAAGAATTATAAAGAATGATAAAAGTGTTAGAAAGATTGATTAAAGAATGATAAAAGAATTATAAAGAATGATAAAACAATTATAAAGAATGATAAAAGAATGATAAAAGATTTATAAAGATTTATAAAGAATGATAAAAGAATTATAAAAGAATAATAAAGAATGATAAAAAAATTGTAAAGAATGATAAAAGAATTATAAAAGAATTATAAAGAATAATAAGAGAATTATAAAGAATGATAAAAGAATTACAAAGAATGATAAAATAATTATGAAAGAATTATAAAGTATGATAAAAGAATTATAAAGAATGATAAAAAATTATAAAGAATTATTAAGAATAATAAAAGAATGATAAAAGAATTATAAAGAATGATAAAAGAATTATAAAGAATTATAAAGAATGATAAAAGAATGATAAAAGAATTATAAAGAATGATAAAAGAATTATAAAAGAAGTATAAAGAATGATAAAAGAATTATAAAAGAATTATAAAGAATAATAAGAGAATTATAAAGTATGATAAAAGAATTATAAAGAATGATAAAAAATTATAAAGAATTATTAAGAATAATAAAAGAATGATAAAAGAATTATAAAGAATGATAAAAGAATTATAAAGAATTATAAAGAATGATAAAAGAATGATAAAAGAATTATAAAGAATGATAAAAGAATTGTAAAGAATGATAAAAGAATTATAAAAGAATTATAAAGAATGATAAAAGAATTATAAAAGAACTATAAAAAATTATAAAAGAATTATAAAGAATGATAAAAGAATTATAAAAGGATTATAAAGAATGATAAAAGAATTATAAAGAGTGATAAAAGAATTATAAAGAATGATAAAAAATGATAAAAGAATTATAAAGAATGATAAAAAATGATAAAAGAATTATAAAAAATGATAAAAGACTTATAAAAGATTTATAAAGAATGATAAAAGAATTATAAAGAATGATAAAAGAATTTTAAAGAATGATAAAAGAATTATAAAGAATGATAAAAGAATTGTAAAGAATGATAAAAGAATTATAAAGAATGATAAAAGAATTATAAAGAATGATAAAAGAATTATAAAGAATTATAAAGAATGATAAAAGATTTATAAAGATTTATAAAGAATGATATAAGAATTATAAAAGACTAATAAAAGAATTATAAAAGAATTATACAGAATGATAAAAGTATTAGAAAGATTGATTAAAGATTGATAAAAGAATTATAAGGAATTATAAAGAATGATAAAAGAATTATAAAAGGATTATAAAGAATGATAAAAGAATTATAAAAGAATTATAAAGAATGATAAAAGTATTAGAAAGATTGATTAAAGAATGATAAAAGAATTATAAAAGAATTATAAAGAATGATAAAAGAATTATAAAGCATTATAAAGAATGATAAAAGAATTATAAAAGAATTATAAAGAATGATCAAAAATGATAAAAGTATTATAAAGAATGATAAAAGAATTATAAAAGAATGATAAACGAATGCTAAAAGAATTAGAAAAGAATTATAAAATAATTGTAAAGAATTATAAAAGAATTATAAAGAATGATAATTGAATTGTAAAGAATTATAAAGAATGATAAAAGAATTATAAAAGAATTATAAAATAATTGTAAAGAATGATAAAAGAATTATAAAACAATTATAAAGAATGATAAAAGAATTATAAAGAATGATAAAAGAATTATAAAGAATGATCAAAAATGATAAAAGAATTATAAAGAATGATAAAAGAATTATAAAGAATGATAAAAGATTTATAAAGATTTATAAAGAATTATAAAAGACTGATAAAAGAATTATAAAAGAATTATAAAGAATTATAAAGAATGATAAAAGAAATATATAAGAATGATAAATGAATTATAAAGAATGATAAAAGAATTATACAGAATGATAAAAGTATTAGAAAGATTGATTAAAGAATGATAAAAGAATTATAAAGAATTATAAAAGAATTATAAAGAATGAGAAAAGAATTATAAAAGGATTATAAAGAATGATAAAAGAATTACAAAAGAATTATAAAGAATGATAAAAGTATTAGAAAGATTGATTAAAGAATGATAAAAGGATTATAAAGAATGATAAAAGAATTATAAAGAATGATAAAAGAATTATAAAGAGTGATAAAAGAATTATAAAGAATGATAAAAAATGATAAAAGAATTATAAAGAATGATAAAAAATGATAAAATAATTATAAAAAATGATAAAAGAATTATAAAAGATTTATAAAAAATGATAAAAGAATTTTAAAGAATGATAAAAGAATGATAAAAGAATTATAAAGAATGATAAAACAATTATAAAGAATGATAAAAGAATGATAAAAGATTTATAAAGATTTATAAAGAATTATAAAAGAATTATAAAAGAATAATAAAGAATGATAAAAAAATTGTAAAGAATGATAAAAGAATTATAAAAGAATTATAAAGAATGATAAAAGAATTATAAAAGAATTATAAAGAATGATAAAAGAATTATAAAAGAAGTATAAAGAATGATAAAAGAATTATAAAAGAATTATAAAGAATAATAAGAGAATTATAAAGAATGATAAAAGAATTATAAAGAATTATAAAGAATGATAAAAGAATGATAAAAGAATTATAAAGAATGATAAAAGAATTGTAAAGAATGATAAAAGAATTATAAAAGAATTATAAAGAATGATAAAAGAATTATAAAAGAACTATAAAGAATTATAAAAGAATTATAAAGAATGATAAAAGAATTATAAAAGGATTATAAAGAATGATAAAAGAATTATAAAGAGTGATAAAAGAATTATAAAGAATGATAAAAAATGATAAAAGAATTATAAAGAATGATAAAAAATGATAAAAGAATTATAAAAAATGATAAAAGAATTATAAAAGATTTATAAAGAATGATAAAAGAATTATAAAGAATGATAAAAGAATTTTAAAGAATGATAAAAGAATTATAAAGAATGATAAAAGAATTGTAAAGAATGATAAAAGAATGATAAAAGAATTATAAAGAATGATAAAAGAATTATAAAGAATGATAAAAGAATTATAAAGAATTATAAAGAATGATAAAAGATTTATAAAGATTTATAAAGAATGATATAAGAATTATAAAAGACTGATAAAAGAATTATAAAAGAATTATACAGAATGATAAAAGTATTAGAAAGATTGATTAAAGATTGATAAAAGAATTATAAGGAATTATAAAGAATGATAAAAGAATTATAAAAGGATTATAAAGAATGATAAAAGAATTATAAAAGAATTATAAAGAATGATAAAAGTATTAGAAAGATTGATTAAAGAATGATAAAAGAATTATAAAGAATGATAAAAGAATTATAAAGAATTATAAAGAATGATAAAAGAATGATAAAAGAATTATAAAGAATGATAAAAGAATTGTAAAGAATGATAAAAGAATTATAAAAGAATTATAAAGAATGATAAAAGAATTATAAAAGAACTATAAAGAATTATAAAAGAATTATAAAGAATGATAAAAGAATTATAAAAGTATTATAAAGAATGATAAAAGAATTATAAAGAGTGATAAAAGAATTATAAAGAATGATAAAAAATGATAAAAGAATTATAAAGAATGATAAAAAATGATAAAAGAATTATAAAAAATGATAAAAGAATTATAAAAGATTTATAAAGAATGATAAAAGAATTATAAAGAATGATAAAAGAATTTTAAAGAATGATAAAAGAATTATAAAGAATGATAAAAGAATTGTAAAGAATGATAAAAGAATGATAAAAGAATTATAAAGAATGATAAAAGAATTATAAAGAATGATAAAAGAATTATAAAGAATTATAAAGAATGATAAAAGATTTATAAAGATTTATAAAGAATGATATAAGAATTATAAAAGACTGATAAAAGAATTATAAAAGAATTATACAGAATGATAAAAGTATTAGAAAGATTGATTAAAGATTGATAAAAGAATTATAAGGAATTATAAAGAATGATAAAAGAATTATAAAACGATTATAAAGAATGATAAAAGAATTATAAAAGAATTATAAAGAATGATAAAAGTATTAGAAAGATTGATTAAAGAATGATAAAAGAATTATAAAAGAATTATAAAGAATGATAAAAGAATTATAAAGAATGATAAAAGTATTAGAAAGAATGATTAAAGAATGATAAAAGAATTATAAATAATTATAAAAGAATTAGAAAGAATGATAAAAGAATTATAAAAGAAGTATAAAGAATGATAAAAGAATTATAAAAGAATTATAAAGAATAACAAGAGAATTATAAAGAATGATAATAGAATTACAAAGAATGATAAAAGAATTATGAAAGAATTATAAAGTATGATAAAAGAATTATAAAGAATGATAAAAAATTATAAAGAATTATAAAGAATGATAAAAGTATTAGAAAGATTTATAAAGAATGATAAAAGAATTATAAAAGAATGATTAGAGAATGATAAAGAATGATAAAAGAATTATAAAAGAAGTATAAAGAATGATAAAAGAATTATAAAAGAATTATAAAGAATAATAAGAGAATTATAAAGAATGATAAAAGAATTACAAAGAATGATAAAAGAATTATGAAAGAATTATAAAGAATGATAAAATAATGATAAAAGAATTATAAAAGATTTATAAAGAATGATAAAAGAATTATAAAAGAATGATTAGAGAATGATAAAAGAATTATAAAGAATGATAAAAGAATTGTAAAGAATGATAAAAGAATTATATAAGAATTATAAAGAATGATAAAAGAAATATATAAGAATGATAAATGAATTATAAAAGAATTATAAAGAATAATAAAAGAATGATAAATAATGATAAAAGAATTAAAAAAGAATTATAAAGAATGATAAAAGTATTAGAAAGAATGATTAAAGAATGATAAAAGAATTATAAATAATTATAAAAGAATTAGAAAGAATGATAAAAGAATTATAAAAGAAGTATAAAGAATGATAAAAGAATTATAAAAGAATTATAAAGAATAACAAGAGAATTATAAAGAATGATAATAGAATTACAAAGAATGATAAAAGAATTATGAAAGAATTATAAAGTATGATAAAAGAATTATAAAGAATGATAAAAAATTATAAAGAATTATAAAGAATGATAAAAGTATTAGAAAGATTTATAAAGAATGATAAAAGAATTATAAAAGAATGATTAGAGAATGATAAAGAATGATAAAAGAATTATAAAAGAAGTATAAAGAATGATAAAAGAATTATAAAAGAATTATAAAGAATAATAAGAGAATTATAAAGAATGATAAAAGAATTACAAAGAATGATAAAAGAATTATGAAAGAATTATAAAGAATGATAAAATAATGATAAAAGAATTATAAAAGATTTATAAAGAATGATAAAAGAATTATAAAAGAATGATTAGAGAATGATAAAAGAATTATAAAGAATGATAAAAGAATTGTAAAGAATGATAAAAGAATTATATAAGAATTATAAAGAATGATAAAAGAAATATATAAGAATGATAAATGAATTATAAAGAATGATAAAAGAATTATACAGAATGATAAAAGTATTAGAAAGATTGATTAAAGAATGATAAAAGAATTATAAAGAATTATAAAAGAATTATAAAGAATGAGAAAAGAATTATAAAAGGATTATAAAGAATGATAAAAGAATTACAAAAAATTATAAAGAATGATAAAAGTATTAGAAAGATTGATTAAAGAATGATAAAAGGATTATAAAGAATGATAAAAGAATTATAAAGAATGATAAAAGAATTATAAAGAATGATAAAAGAATTATAAAAGGATTGTAAAGAATGATAAAAGAATTATAAAAGAATTATAAATAATAATAAAAGAATTATAAAGAATGATAAAAGCATTATAAATGAATTATAAACAATGATAAAAGAATTATAAAAGAATTATAAAGAATGATAAAAGAATTATAAAGGAATATAAAGTATGATAAAAGAATTATAAAAGATTTATAAAGAATTACAAAGAATTGTAAAGAATGATAAAAGCATTATAAAAGAATTATAAAGAATAATAAAAGAATTATAAAAGAATTATAAAGAATAATTAAAGAATTATAAAGAATGATAAAAGAATAATAAAGAATGATAAAAGTACTAGAAAGATTGATTAAAGAATTATAAAAGAATTATAAAGAATTATAAAATAATTATAAAAGGATTATAAAGAATGATAAAAGTATGATAAAAAGAAATATGAAAGAATTATAAAGTATGATAAAAGAATTATAAAGAATGATAAAAAAATTATAAAGAATTACAAAGAATGATAAAAGTATTAGAAAGATTTATAAAGAATGATAAAAGAATTATAAAGAATGATAAAAAATTATAAAGAATTATAAAGAATAATAAAAGAATGATAAAAGAATTATAAAGAATGATAAAAGAATTATAAGGAATTATAAAGAATGATAAAAGAATGATAAAAGAATTATAAAGAATGATAAAAAATGATAAAAGAATTATAAAGAATGATAAAAGAATTATAAAAGATTTATAAAGAATGATAAAAGAATGATTAAAGAATGATAAAAGAATTATAAAGAATGATAAAGGAATTGTAAAGAATGATAAAAGAATTATAAAAGAATTATTAAGAATGATAAAAGAATTATAAAGAATGATAAAAGAATTATAAAGAATGACAAAAAATGATAAAAGAATTATAAAGAATGATAAAAAATGATAAAAGAATTATAAAGAATGATAAAAGAATTATAAAAGATTTATAAAGAATGATAAAAGAATTATGAAAGAATGATTAATGAATGATAAAAGAATTATAAAGAATGATAAAAGAATTATAAAGAATAATAAAACAATTATAAAAGAATTATAAAGAATGATCAAAAATGATAAAAGTATTATAAAGAATGATAAAAGAATTATAAAAGAATGATAAACGAATGAAAAAAGAATTAGAAAAGAATTATAAAATAATTGTAAAGAATTATAAAAGAATTATAAAGAATGATAAAAGAATTATAAAGAATTATAAAGAATGATAAAAGAATTATAAAAGAATTATAAAAGAATTATAAAGAATGATAAAAGATTTATAAAGATTTATAAAGAATTATAAAAGACTGATAAAAGAATTATAAAAGAATTATAAAGAATTATAAAGAATGATAAAAGAAATATATAAGAATGATAAATGAATTATAAAGAATGATAAAAGAATTATACAGAATGATAAAAGTATTAGAAAGATTGATTAAAAAATGCTAAAAGAATTATAAAGAATTATAAAAGAATTATAAAGAATGAGAAAAGAATTATAAAAGGATTATAAAGAATGATAAAAGAATTACAAAAGAATTATAAAGAATGATAAAAGTATTAGAAAGATTGATTAAAGAATGATAAAAGGATTATAAAGAATGATAAAAGAATTATAAAGAATGATAAAAGAATTATAAAGAATGATAAAAGAATTATAAAAGGATTGTAAAGAATGATAAAAGAATGATAAAAGAATTATAAAGAATGATAAAAAATGATAAAAGAATTATAAAGAATGATAAAAGAATTATAAAAGATTTATAAAGAATGATAAAAGAATTATAAAAGAATGATTAAAGAATGATAAAAGAATTATAAAGAATGATAAAGGAATTGTAAAGAATGATAAAAGAATTATAAAAGAATTAAGAATGATAAAAGAATTATAAAGAATGATAAAAGAATTATAATGAATGACAAAAAATGATAAAAGAATTATAAAGAATGATAAAAAATGAGAAAAGAATTATAAAGAATGATAAAAGAATTATAAAAGATTTATAAAGAATGATAAAAGAATTATGAAAGAATGATTAATGAATGATAAAAGAATTATAAAGAATGACAAAAGAATTATAAAGAATAATAAAACAATTATAAAAGAATTATAAAGAATGATCAAAAATGATAAAAGTATTATAAAGAATGATAAAAGAATTATAAAAGAATGATAAACGAATGATAAAAGAATTATAAAAGAATTATAAAATAATTGTAAAGAATTATAAAAGAATTATAAAGAATGATAAAAGAATTATAAAGAATTATAAAGAATGATAAAAGAATTATAAAAGAATTATAAAATAATTGTAAAGAATGATAAAAGAATTATAAAACAATTATAAAGAATGATAAAAGAATTATAAAGAATGATAAAAGAATTATAAAGAATGATCAAAAATGATAAAAGAATTATAAAGAATGATAAAAGAATTATAAAGAATGATAAAAGATTTATAAAGATTTATAAAGAATTATAAAAGACTGATAAAAGAATTATAAAAGAATTATAAAGAATTATAAAGAATGATAAAAGAAATATATAAGATTGATAAATGAATTATAAAGAATGATAAAAGAAATATATAAGAATGATAAATGAATTATAAAGAATGATAAAAGAAATATATAAGAATTATAAAAGAATTATAAAGAATGATAAAAGTATTAGAAAGATTGATTAAAGAATGATAAAAGAATTATAAAAGAATTATAAAGAATGATAAAAGAATTATAAAGCATTATAAAGAATGATAAAAGAATTATAAAAGAATTATAAAGAATGATCAAAAATGATAAAAGTATTATAAAGAATGATAAAAGAATTATAAAAGAATGATAAACGAATGCTAAAAGAATTAGAAAAGAATTATAAAATAATTGTAAAGAATTATAAAAGAATTATAAAGAATGATAATTGAATTGTAAAGAATTATAAAGAATGATAAAAGAATTATAAAAGAATTATAAAATAATTGTAAAGAATGATAAAAGAATTATAAAACAATTATAAAGAATGATAAAAGAATTATAAAGAATGATAAAAGAATTATAAAGAATGATCAAAAATGATAAAAGAATTATAAAGAATGATAAAAGAATTATAAAGAATGATAAAAGATTTATAAAGATTTATAAAGAATTATAAAAGACTGATAAAAGAATTATAAAAGAATTATAAAGAATTATAAAGAATGATAAAAGAAATATATAAGAATGATAAATGAATTATAAAGAATGATAAAAGAATTATACAGAATGATAAAAGTATTAGAAAGATTGATTAAAGAATGATAAAAGAATTATAAAGAATTATAAAAGAATTATAAAGAATGAGAAAAGAATTATAAAAGGATTATAAAGAATGATAAAAGAATTACAAAAGAATTATAAAGAATGATAAAAGTATTAGAAAGATTGATTAAAGAATGATAAAAGGATTATAAAGAATGATAAAAGAATTATAAAGAGTGATAAAAGAATTAAAAAGAATGATAAAAGAATGATAAAAGGATTGTAAAGAATGATAAAAGAATTATAAAAGAATTATAAAGAATAATAAAAGAATTATAAAGAATGATAAAAGCATTATAAATGAATTATAAACAATGATAAAAGAATTATAAAAGAATTATAAAGAATGATAAAAGAATTATAGAGGATTATAAAGTATGATAAAAGAATTATAAAAGGTTTATAAAGAATTACAAAGAATTGTAAAGAATGATAAAAGCATTATAAAAGAATTATAAAGAATAATAAAAGAATTATAAAAGAATTATAAAGAATAATAAAAGAATTATAAAGAATGATAAAAGAATTATAAAGAATGATAAAAGTACTAGAAAGATTGATTAAAGAATTATAAAAGAATTATAAAGAATTATAAAATAATTATAAAAGGATTATAAAGAATGATAAAAGAATGATAAAAAGAATTATGAAAGAATTATAAAGTATGATAAAAGAATTATAAAGAATGATAAAAAATTATAAAGAATTACAAAGAATGATAAAAGTATTAGAAAGATTTATAAAGAATGATAAAAGAATTATAAAGAAGGATAAAAAATTATAAAGAATTATAAAGAATAATAAAAGAATGATAAAAGAATTATAAAGAATGATAAAAGTATTAGAAAGATTGATTAAAGAATGATAAAAGGATTATAAAGAATGATAAAAGAATTATAAAGAATGATAAAAGAATTATAAAGAGTGATAAAAGAATTATAAAGAATGATAAAAAATGATAAAAGAATTATAAAGAATGATAAAAAATGATAAAAGAATTATAAAAAAGATAAAAGAATTATAAAAGATTTATAAAAAAGGATAAAAGAATTTTAAAGAATGATAAAAAAATGATAAAAGAATTATAAAGAATGATAAAAAATTATAAAGAATTATAAAGAATAATAAAAGAATGATAAAAGAATTATAAAGAATGATAAAAGAATTATAAGGAATTATAAAGAATGATAAAAGAATGATAAAAGAATTATAAAGAATGATAAAAAATGATAAAAGAATTATAAAGAATGATAAAAGAATTATAAAAGATTTATAAAGAATGATAAAAGAATTATAAAAGAATGATTAAAGAATGATAAAAGAATTATAAAGAATGATAAAGGAATTGTAAAGAATGATAAAAGAATTATAAAAGAATTATTAAGAATGATAAAAGAATTATAAAGAATGATAAAAGAATTATAAAAGGATTATAAAGAATGATAAAAGAATTATAAAGAATGATAAAAGAATTATAAAGAATGATAAAAAATGATAAAAGAATTATAAAGAATGATAAAAAATGATAAAAGAATTATAAAAAATGATAAAAGAATTATAAAAGATTTATAAAGAATGATAAAAGAATTATAAAAGAATGATTAAAGAATGATAAAAGAATTATCAAGAATGATAAAAGAATTGTAAAGAATGATAAAAAAAGGATAAAAGAATTATAAAGAATGATAAAAGAATTATAAAAGAATTATAAAGAATGATAAAAGATTTATAAAGATTTATAAAGAATGATAAAAGAATTATAAAAGACTGATAAAAGAATTATAAAAGAATCATACAGAATGATAAAAGTATTAGAGAGATTGATTAAAGATTGATAAAATAATTATAAGGAATTATAAAGAATGATAAAAGAATTATAAAAGGATTATAAAGAATGATAAAAGAATTATAAAAGAATGATTAAAGAATGATAAAAGAATTATAAAGAATGATAAAAGAATTGTAAAGAATGAGAAAATAATTATAAAAGGATTATAAAGAATGATAAAAGAATTATAAAGAGTGATAAAAGAATTATAAAGAATGATAAAAAATGATAAAAGAATTATAAAGAATGATAAAAAATGATAAAAGAATTATAAAAAATGATAAAATAATTATAAAAGATTTATAAAAAATGATAAAAGAATTATAAAGAATGATGAAAGAATTTTAAAGAATGATAAAAGAATGATAAAAGAATTATAAAGAATGATAAAAGAATTATAAAGAATGATAAAAGAATTATAAAGAATTATAAAGAATGATAAAAGATTTATAAAGAATGATAAAAGAATTATAAAAGAATAATAAAGAATGATAAAAGAATTGTAAAGAATGATAAAAGAATTATAAAAATTATAAAGAATGATAAAAGAATTATAAAAGAAATATAAAGAATTATAAAAGAATTATAAAGAATGATAAAAGAATTATAAAATGATTATAAAGAATAATAAAAGAATTATAAAGAATGATGAAAGAATTATAAAGAATGATAAAAAATGATAAAAGAATTATAAAGAATAATAAAAAATGATAAAAGAATTATAAAAAATGATAAAAGAATTATAAAAGATTTATAAAGAATGATAAAAGAATTATAAAAGAATGATTAAAGAATGATAAAAGAATGATAAAGAATGATAAAAGAATTGTAAAGAATGATAAAAAATGATAAAAGATTTATAAAGATTGATAAAATAATTATAAGGAATTATAAAGAATGATATAAGAATTATAAAAG
Organism: Pristiophorus japonicus; assembly: GCF_044704955.1. Lineage (NCBI taxonomy): Eukaryota > Metazoa > Chordata > Chondrichthyes > Pristiophoridae > Pristiophorus > Pristiophorus japonicus. The sequence continues at coordinate 20,366,497 of NC_092011.1, read as the reverse complement.
GATTATAAAGAATGATAAAAGAATTATAAAAGAATGATTAAAGAATGATAAAAGTATTAGAAAGAATGATTAAAGAATGATAAAAGAATTATAAATAATTATAAAAGAATTAGAAAGAATGATAAAAGAATGATAAAAGAAGTATAAAGAATGATAAAAGAATTATAAAAGAATTATAAAGAATAATAAGAGAATTATAAAGAATGATAAAAGAATTACAAAGAATGATAAAAGAATTATGAAAGAATTATAAAGTATGATAAAAGAATTATAAAGAATGATAAAAAATTATAAAGAATTATAAAGAATAATAAAAGAATGATAAAAGAATTATAAAGAATGATAAAAGAATTATAAGGAATTATAAAGAATGATAAAAGAATGATAAAAGAATTATAAAGAATGATAAAAAATGATAAAAGAATTATAAAGAATGATAAAAGAATTATAAAAGATTTATAAAGAATGATAAAAGAATGATAAAAGAATAATTAAAGAATGATAAAAGAATTATAAAGAATGATAAAGGAATTGTAAAGAATGATAAAATAATTATAAAAGAATTATTAAGAATGATAAAAGAATTATAAAGAATGATAAAAGAATTATAAAGAATGACAAAAAATGATAAAAGAATTATAAGGAATGATAAAAAATGATAAAAGAATTATAAAGAATAATAAAAGAATTATAAAAGATTTATAAAGAATGATAAAAGAATTATGAAAGAATGATTAAAGAATGATAAAAGAATTATAAAGAATGATAAAAGAATTATAAATAATGATAAAAGAATTATAAAAGAATTATAAAGAATGATCAAAAATGATAAAAGAATTATAAAGTATGATAAAAAAAATTATAAAAGAATGATAAACGAATGATAAAAGAATTATAAAAGAATTATAAAATAATTGTAAAGAATTATAAAAGAATTATAAAGAATGATAAAAGAATTATAAAGAATTATAAAGAATGATAAAAGAATGATAAAAGAATTATAAAACAATTATAAAGAATGATAAAAGAATTATAAAGAATGATAAAAGAATTATAAAAGAATTATAAAGAATGATAAAAGATTTCTAAAGATTTATAAAGAATTATAAAAGACTGATAAAAGAATTATAAAAGAATTATAAAGAATTATAAAGAATGATAAAAGAAATATATAAGAATGATAAATGAATTATAAAGAATGATAAAAGAATTATAAAAGATTTATACAGAATGAAAAAAGTATTAGAAAGATTGATTAAAGAATGATAAAAGAATTATAAAAAATGATAAAAGAATTATAAAAGATTTATGAAGAATGATAAAAGAATTATAAAAGAATGATTAAAGAATGATAAAAGAATTATAAAGAATGATAAAAGAATTGTAAAGAATGATAAAAGAATGATAAAAGAATTATAAAGAATGATGAAAGAATTATAAAGAATGATAAAGAATTATAAAGAATTATAAAGAATGATAAAAGATTGTTAAAGATTTATAAAGAATGATATAAGAATTATAAAAGACTGATCAAAGAATTATAAAAGAATTATACAGTATGATAAAAGTATTAGAAAGATTGATTAAAGATTGATAAAATAATTATAAGGAATTATAAAGAATGATAAAAGAATTATAAAAGGATTATAAAGAATGATAAAAGAATTATAAAGAATGATAAAAGAATTGTAAAGAATGATAAAAGAATTATAAAAGAATTATTAAGAATGATAAAAGAATTATAAAGAATGATAAAAGAATTATAAAGAATGACAAAAAATGATAAAAGAATTATAAAGAATGATAAAAAATGATAAAAGAATTATAAAGAATGATAAAAGAATTATAAAAGATTTATAAAGAATGATAAAAGAATTATGAAAGAATGATTAATGAATGATAAAAGAATTATAAAGAATGATAAAAGAATTATAAAGAATGATAAAACAATGATAAAAGAATTATAAAAGAATGATAAACGAATGATAAAAGAATTATAAAAGAATTATAAAATAATTGTAAAGAATTATAAAAGAATTATAAAGAATGATAAAAGAATTATAAAGAATTATAAAGAATGATAAAAGAATTATAAAAGAATTATAAAATAATTGTAAAGAATGATAAAAGAATTATAAAACAATTATAAAGAATGATAAAAGAATTATAAAGATTTATAAAGAATTATAAAAGACTGATAAAAGAATTATAAAAGAATTATAAAGAATGATAAAAGAAATATATAAGAATGATAAATGAATTATAAAGAATGATAAAAGAATTATACAGAATGATAAAAGTATTAGAAAGATTGATTAAAGAATGATAAAAGAATTATAAAGAATTATAAAAGAATTATAAAGAATGAGAAAAGAATTATAAAAGGATTATAAAGAATGATAAAAGAATTGCAAAAGAATTATAAAGAATGATAAAAGTATTAGAAAGATTGATTAAAGAATGATAAAAGGATTATAAAGAATGATAAAAGAATTATAAAGAATGATAAAAGAATTATAAAAGGATTGTAAAGAATGATAAAAGAATTATAAAAGAATTATAAAGAATAATAAAAGAATTATAAAGAATGATAAAAGCATTATAAATGAATTATAAACAATGATAAAAGAATTATAAAAGAATTATAAAGAATGATAAAAGAATTATAAAGGATTATAAAGTATGATAAAAGAATTATAAAAGATTTATAAAGAATTACAAAGAATTGTAAAGAATGATAAAAGCATTATAAAAGAATTATAAAGAATAATAAAAGAATTATAAAAGAATTATAAAGAATAATAAAAGAATTATAAAGAATGATAAAATAATTATAAAGAATGATAAAAGTACTAGAAAGATTGATTAAAGAATTATAAAAGGATTGTAAAGAATTATAAAAGGATTGTAAAGAATGATAAAAGAATTATAAAAGAATTATAAAGAATAATAAAAGAATTATAAAGAATGATAAAAGCATTATAAATGAATTATAAACAATGATAAAAGAATTATAAAAGAATTATAAAGAATGATAAAAGAATTATAAAAGGATTATAAAGAATGATAAAAGAATGATAAAAAGAATTATGAAAGAATTATAAAGTATGATAAAAGAATTATAAAGAATGATAAAAAATTATAAAGAATTACAAAGAATGATAAAAGTATTAGAAAGATTTATAAGGAATGATAAAAGAATTATAAAAGAATGATTAAAGAATTATAAAGAATGATAAAAGAATTATAAAAGAATTATAACGAATGATAAAAGAATTATAAAGAATAATAAGAGAATTATAAAGAATGATAAAAGAATTACAAAGAATGATAAAAGAATTATGAAAGAATTATAAAGTATGATAAAAGAATTATAAAGAATGATAAAAAATTATAAAGAATTATAAAGAATGATAAAAGAATTATAAAGAATTATAAAGAATGATAAAATAATGATAAAAGAATAATAAAGAATGATAAAAGAATTGTAAAGAATGATAAAAGAATTATAAAAGAATTATAAAGAATGATAAAAGAATTATAAAAGAAATATAAAGAATTATAAAAGAATTATAAACAATGATAAAAGAATTATAAAAGGATTATAAAGAATGATAAAAAATTATAAAGAATGATAAAAGAATTATAAAGAATGATAAAAAATGATAAAAGAATTATAAAGAATGATAAAAAATGATAAAAGAATTATAAAAAATGATAAAAGAATTATAAAAGATTTATAAAGAATGATAAAAGAATTATAAAAGAATGATTAAAGAATGATAAAAGAATTATAAAGAATGATAAAAGAATTGTAAAGAATGATAAAAGAATTATAAAGAATGATAAAAGAATTATAAAAGAATTATAAAGAATGATAAAAGATTTATAAAGATTTATAAAGAATTATAAAAGGATTATAAAGAATGATAAAAGAATTACAAAAGAATCGTACAGAATGATAAAAGTATTAGAAAGATTGATTAAAGATTGATAAAATAATTATAAGGAATTATAAAGAATGATAAAAGAATTATAAAGAATGATAAAAAATGATAAAAGAATTATAAAGAATAATAAAAGAATGATAAAAGAATTATAAAGAATGATAAAAGAATTATAAAGAATTATAAAGAATGATAAAAGAATGATAAAAGAATTATAAAGAATGATAAAAAATGATAATAGAATTCTAAAGAATGATAAAAGAATTATAAAAGATTTATAAAGAATGATAAAAGAATTATAAAAGAATGATTAAAGAATGATAAAAGAATTATAAAGAATGATAAAAGAATTGTAAAGAATGAGAAAATAATTATAAAAGGATTATAAAGAATGATAAAAGAATTATAAAGAGTGATAAAAGAATTATAAAGAATGATAAAAAATGATAAAAGAATTATAAAGAATGATAAAAAATGATAAAAGAATTATAAAAAATGATAAAAGAATTATAAAAGATTTATAAAAAATGATAAAAGAATTATAAAGAATGATAAAAGAATTTTAAAGAATGATAAAAGAATGATAAAAGAATTATAAAGAATGATAAAAGAATTATAAAGAATGATAAAAGAATTATAAAGAATTATAAAGAATGATAAAAGATTTATAAAGATTTATAAAGAATGATAAAAGAATTATAAAAGACTGAAAAAAGAATTATAAAAGAATTATACAGAATGATAAAAGTATTAGAAAGATTGATTAAAGATTGATAAAAGAATTATAAGGAATTATAAAGAATGATAAAAGAATTATGAAAGGATTATAAAGAATGATAAAAGAATTATAAAAGAATTATAAAGAATGATAAAAGTATTAGAAAGATTGATTAAAGAATGATAAAAGAATTATAAAAGAATTATAAAGAATGATAAAAGAATTATAAAGTTTATAAAGAATGTTAAAAGAATTATAAAGAATAATAAAAGGATTATAAAGAATGATAAAAGAATTAAAAAAGAATTATAAAGAATGATAAAAGTATTAGAAAGAATGATTAAAGAATGATAAAAGAATTATAAATAATTATAAAAGAATTAGAAAGAATGATAAAAGAATGATAAAAGAAGTATAAAGAATGATTAAAGAATTATAAAAGATTTATAAAGAATAATAAGAGAATTATAAAGAATGATAAAAGAATTATGAAAGAATTATAAAGTATGATAAAAGAATTATAAAGAATGATAAAAAATTATAAAGAATTATTAAGAATAATAAAAGAATGATAAAAGAATTATAAAGAATGATAAAAGAATTATAAAGAATTATAAATAATGATAAAAGAATGATATAAGAATTATAAAGAATGATAAAAAATGATAATAGAATTATAAAGAATGATAAAAGAATTATAAAAGATTTATAAAGAATGATAAAAGAATGATAAAAGAATAATTAAAGAATGATAAAAGAATTATAAAGAATGATAAAGGAATTGTAAAGAATGATAAAAGAATTATAAAAGAATTATTAAGAATGATAAAAGAATTATAAAGAATGATAAAAGAATTATAAAGATGACAAAAAATGATAAAAGAATTATAAAGAATGATAAAAAATGATAAAAGAATTATAAAGAATGATAAAAGAATTATAGAAGATTTATAAAGAATGATAAAAGAATTATGAAAGAATGATTAAAGAATGATAAAAGAATTATAAAGAATGATAAAAGAATTATAAAGAATGATAAAAGAATTATAAAAGAATTATAAAGAATGATCAAAAATGATAAAAGAATTATAAAGAATGATAAAAAAATTATAGAAGAATGATAAACGAATGATAAAAGAATTATAAAAGAATTATAAAATAATTGTAAAGAATTATAAAAGAATTATAAAGAATGATAAAAGAATTATAAAGAATTATAAAGAATGATAAAAGAATGATAAAAGAATTATAAAACAATTATAAAGAATGATAAAAGAATTATAAAAAATGATAAAAGAATGATAAAAGAATTATAAAAGAATTATAAAATAATTGTAAAGAATTATAAAAGAATTATAAAGAATGATAAAAGAATTATAAAGAATTATAAAGAATGATAAAAGAATGATAAAAGAATTATAAAACAATTATAAAGAATGATAAAAGAATTATAAAAAATGATAAAAGAATGATAAAAGAATTATAAAGAATGATCAAAAATAATAAAAGAATTATAAAGAATGATAAAAGAATTATAAAAGAATTATAAAGAATGATAAAAGATTTCTAAAGTTTTATAAAGAATTATAAAAGACTGATAAAAGAATTATAAAAGAATTATAAAGAATTATAAAGAATGATAAAAGAAATATATAAGAATGATAAATAAATTATAAAGACTGATAAAAGAATTATAAAAGAATTATACAGAATGATAAAAGTATTAGAAAGATTGATTAAAGAATGATAAAAGAATTATAAAGAATTATAAAAGAATTATAAAGAATGAGAAAAGAATTATAAAAGGATTATAAAGAATGATAAAAGAATTATAAAAGAATTAGAAAGAATGATAAAAATATTAGAAAGATTGATTAAAGAATGATAAAAGGATTATAAAGAATGATAAAAGAATTATAAAGAATGATAAAAGTATTAGAAAGATTGATTAAAGAATGCTAAAAGAATTATAAAGAATTATAAAGAATGATAAAAGAATTATAAAAGGATTGTAAAGAATGATAAAAGAATGATAAAAGAATTATAAAGAATAATAAAAGAATTATAAAGAATGATAAAAGCATTATAAATGAATTATAAACAATGATAAAAGAATTATAAAAGAATTATAAAGAATGATAAAAGATTATAAAGGATTATAAAGTATGATAAAAGAATTATAAAAGATTTATAAAGAATTATAAAGAATTGTAAAGAATGATAAAAGCATTATAAATGAATTATAAACAATGATAAAAGAATTATAAAGGATTATAAAGTATGATAAAAGAATTATAAAAGATTTATAAAGAATTACAAAGAATTGTAAAGAATGATAAAAGCATTATAAAAGAATTATAAAGAATGATAAAAGAATTATAAAGAATGATAAAACAATGATAAAAGAATTATAAAAGAATGATAAACGAATGATAAAAGAATTATAAAAGAATTATAAAATAATTGTAAAGAATTATAAAAGAATTATAAAGAATGATAAAAGAATTATAAAGAATTATAAAGAATGATAAAAGAATTATAAAAGAATTATAAAATAATTGTAAAGAATGATAAAAGAATTATAAAGAATGATAAAAGAATTATAAAAGATTTATAAAGAATGATAAAAGAATTATGAAAGAATGATTAATGAATGATAAAAGAATTATAAAGAATGATAAAAGAATTATAAAGAATGATAAAACAATGATAAAAGAATTATAAAAGAATGATAAACGAATGATAAAAGAATTATAAAAGAATTATAAAATAATTGTAAAGAATTATAAAAGAATTATAAAGAATGATAAAAGAATTATAAAGAATTATAAAGAATGATAAAAGAATTATAAAAGAATTATAAAATAATTGTAAAGAATGATAAAAGAATTATAAAACAATTATAAAGAATGATAAAAGAATTATAAAGATTTATAAAGAATTATAAAAGACTGATAAAAGAATTATAAAAGAATTATAAAGAATGATAAAAGAAATATATAAGAATGATAAATGAATTATAAAGAATGATAAAAGAATTATACAGAATGATAAAAGTATTAGAAAGATTGATTAAAGAATGATAAAAGAATTATAAAGAATTATAAAAGAATTATAAAGAATGAGAAAAGAATTATAAAAGGATTATAAAGAATGATAAAAGAATTGCAAAAGAATTATAAAGAATGATAAAAGTATTAGAAAGATTGATTAAAGAATGATAAAAGGATTATAAAGAATGATAAAAGAATTATAAAGAATGATAAAAGAATTATAAAAGGATTGTAAAGAATGATAAAAGAATTATAAAAGAATTATAAAGAATAATAAAAGAATTATAAAGAATGATAAAAGCATTATAAATGAATTATAAACAATGATAAAAGAATTATAAAAGAATTATAAAGAATGATAAAAGAATTATAAAGGATTATAAAGTATGATAAAAGAATTATAAAAGATTTATAAAGAATTACAAAGAATTGTAAAGAATGATAAAAGCATTATAAAAGAATTATAAAGAATAATAAAAGAATTATAAAAGAATTATAAAGAATAATAAAAGAATTATAAAGAATGATAAAATAATTATAAAGAATGATAAAAGTACTAGAAAGATTGATTAAAGAATTATAAAAGGATTGTAAAGAATTATAAAAGGATTGTAAAGAATGATAAAAGAATTATAAAAGAATTATAAAGAATAATAAAAGAATTATAAAGAATGATAAAAGCATTATAAATGAATTATAAACAATGATAAAAGAATTATAAAAGAATTATACAGAATGATAAAAGAATTATAAAAGGATTATAAAGAATGATAAAAGAATGATAAAAAGAATTATGAAAGAATTATAAAGTATGATAAAAGAATTATAAAGAATGATAAAAAATTATAAAGAATTACAAAGAATGATAAAAGTATTAGAAAGATTTATAAGGAATGATAAAAGAATTATAAAAGAATGATTAAAGAATTATAAAGAATGATAAAAGAATTATAAAAGAATTATAACGAATGATAAAAGAATTATAAAGAATAATAAGAGAATTATAAAGAATGATAAAAGAATTACAAAGAATGATAAAAGAATTATGAAAGAATTATAAAGTATGATAAAAGAATTATAAAGAATGATAAAAAATTATAAAGAATTATAAAGAATGATAAAAGAATTATAAAGAATTATAAAGAATGATAAAATAATGATAAAAGAATAATAAAGAATGATAAAAGAATTGTAAAGAATGATAAAAGAATTATAAAAGAATTATAAAGAATGATAAAAGAATTATAAAAGAAATATAAAGAATTATAAAAGAATTATAAACAATGATAAAAGAATTATAAAAGGATTATAAAGAATGATAAAAAATTATAAAGAATGATAAAAGAATTATAAAGAATGATAAAAAATGATAAAAGAATTATAAAGAATGATAAAAAATGATAAAAGAATTATAAAAAATGATAAAAGAATTATAAAAGATTTATAAAGAATGATAAAAGAATTATAAAAGAATGATTAAAGAATGATAAAAGAATTATAAAGAATGATAAAAGAATTGTAAAGAATGATAAAAGAATGATAAAAGAATTATAAAGAATGATAAAAGAATTATAAAAGAATTATAAAGAATGATAAAAGATTTATAAAGATTTATAAAGAATTATAAAAGGATTATAAAGAATGATAAAAGAATTACAAAAGAATCGTACAGAATGATAAAAGTATTAGAAAGATTGATTAAAGATTGATAAAATAATTATAAGGAATTATAAAGAATGATAAAAGAATTATAAAGAATGATAAAAAATGATAAAAGAATTATAAAGAATAATAAAAGAATGATAAAAGAATTATAAAGAATGATAAAAGAATTATAAAGAATTATAAAGAATGATAAAAGAATGATAAAAGAATTATAAAGAATGATAAAAAATGATAATAGAATTCTAAAGAATGATAAAAGAATTATAAAAGATTTATAAAGAATGATAAAAGAATTATAAAAGAATGATTAAAGAATGATAAAAGAATTATAAAGAATGATAAAAGAATTGTAAAGAATGAGAAAATAATTATAAAAGTATTATAAAGAATGATAAAAGAATTATAAAGAGTGATAAAAGAATTATAAAGAATGATAAAAAATGATAAAAGAATTATAAAGAATGATAAAAAATGATAAAAGAATTATAAAAAATGATAAAAGAATTATAAAAGATTTATAAAAAATGATAAAAGAATTATAAAGAATGATAAAAGAATTTTAAAGAATGATAAAAGAATGATAAAAGAATTATAAAGAATGATAAAAGAATTATAAAGAATGATAAAAGAATTATAAAGAATTATAAAGAATGATAAAAGATTTATAAAGATTTATAAAGAATGATAAAAGAATTATAAAAGACTGAAAAAAGAATTATAAAAGAATTATACAGAATGATAAAAGTATTAGAAAGATTGATTAAAGATTGATAAAAGAATTATAAGGAATTATAAAGAATGATAAAAGAATTATGAAAGGATTATAAAGAATGATAAAAGAATTATAAAAGAATTATAAAGAATGATAAAAGTATTAGAAAGATTGATTAAAGAATGATAAAAGAATTATAAAAGAATTATAAAGAATGATAAAAGAATTATAAAGGATTATAAAGAATGTTAAAAGAATTATAAAGAATAATAAAAGGATTATAAAGAATGATAAAAGAATTAAAAAAGAATTATAAAGAATGATAAAAGTATTAGAAAGAATGATTAAAGAATGATAAAAGAATTATAAATAATTATAAAAGAATTAGAAAGAATGATAAAAGAATGATAAAAGAAGTATAAAGAATGATTAAAGAATTATAAAAGATTTATAAAGAATAATAAGAGAATTATAAAGAATGATAAAAGAATTATGAAAGAATTATAAAGTATGATAAAAGAATTATAAAGAATGATAAAAAATTATAAAGAATTATTAAGAATAATAAAAGAATGATAAAAGAATTATAAAGAATGATAAAAGAATTATAAAGAATTATAAATAATGATAAAAGAATGATATAAGAATTATAAAGAATGATAAAAAATGATAATAGAATTATAAAGAATGATAAAAGAATTATAAAAGATTTATAAAGAATGATAAAAGAATGATAAAAGAATAATTAAAGAATGATAAAAGAATTATAAAGAATGATAAAGGAATTGTAAAGAATGATAAAAGAATTATAAAAGAATTATTAAGAATGATAAAAGAATTATAAAGAATGATAAAAGAATTATAAAGAATGACAAAAAATGATAAAAGAATTATAAAGAATGATAAAAAATGATAAAAGAATTATAAAGAATGATAAAAGAATTATAGAAGATTTATAAAGAATGATAAAAGAATTATGAAAGAATGATTAAAGAATGATAAAAGAATTATAAAGAATGATAAAAGAATTATAAAGAATGATAAAAGAATTATAAAAGAATTATAAAGAATGATCAAAAATGATAAAAGAATTATAAAGAATGATAAAAAAATTATAGAAGAATGATAAACGAATGATAAAAGAATTATAAAAGAATTATAAAATAATTGTAAAGAATTATAAAAGAATTATAAAGAATGATAAAAGAATTATAAAGAATTATAAAGAATGATAAAAGAATGATAAAAGAATTATAAAACAATTATAAAGAATGATAAAAGAATTATAAAAAATGATAAAAGAATGATAAAAGAATTATAAAAGAATTATAAAATAATTGTAAAGAATTATAAAAGAATTATAAAGAATGATAAAAGAATTATAAAGAATTATAAAGAATGATAAAAGAATGATAAAAGAATTATAAAACAATTATAAAGAATGATAAAAGAATTATAAAAAATGATAAAAGAATGATAAAAGAATTATAAAGAATGATCAAAAATAATAAAAGAATTATAAAGAATGATAAAAGAATTATAAAAGAATTATAAAGAATGATAAAAGATTTCTAAAGTTTTATAAAGAATTATAAAAGACTGATAAAAGAATTATAAAAGAATTATAAAGAATTATAAAGAATGATAAAAGAAATATATAAGAATGATAAATAAATTATAAAGACTGATAAAAGAATTATAAAAGAATTATACAGAATGATAAAAGTATTAGAAAGATTGATTAAAGAATGATAAAAGAATTATAAAGAATTATAAAAGAATTATAAAGAATGAGAAAAGAATTATAAAAGGATTATAAAGAATGATAAAAGAATTATAAAAGAATTAGAAAGAATGATAAAAATATTAGAAAGATTGATTAAAGAATGATAAAAGGATTATAAAGAATGATAAAAGAATTATAAAGAATGATAAAAGTATTAGAAAGATTGATTAAAGAATGCTAAAAGAATTATAAAGAATTATAAAGAATGATAAAAGAATTATAAAAGGATTGTAAAGAATGATAAAAGAATGATAAAAGAATTATAAAGAATAATAAAAGAATTATAAAGAATGATAAAAGCATTATAAATGAATTATAAACAATGATAAAAGAATTATAAAAGAATTATAAAGAATGATAAAAGATTATAAAGGATTATAAAGTATGATAAAAGAATTATAAAGAATGATAAAAGAATTATAAAGAATTATAAAGAATGATAAAAGATTTATAAAGATTTATAAAGAATGATAAAAGAATTATAAAAGACTGAAAAAAGAATTATAAAAGAATTATACAGAATGATAAAAGTATTAGAAAGATTGATTAAAGATTGATAAAAGAATTATAAGGAATTATAAAGAATGATAAAAGAATTATGAAAGGATTATAAAGAATGATAAAAGAATTATAAAAGAATTATAAAGAATGATAAAAGTATTAGAAAGATTGATTAAAGAATGATAAAAGAATTATAAAAGAATTATAAAGAATGATAAAAGAATTATAAAGGATTATAAAGAATGTTAAAAGAATTATAAAGAATAATAAAAGGATTATAAAGAATGATAAAAGAATTAAAAAAGAATTATAAAGAATGATAAAAGTATTAGAAAGAATGATTAAAGAATGATAAAAGAATTATAAATAATTATAAAAGAATTAGAAAGAATGATAAAAGAATGATAAAAGAAGTATAAAGAATGATTAAAGAATTATAAAAGATTTATAAAGAATAATAAGAGAATTATAAAGAATGATAAAAGAATTATGAAAGAATTATAAAGTATGATAAAAGAATTATAAAGAATGATAAAAAATTATAAAGAATTATTAAGAATAATAAAAGAATGATAAAAGAATTATAAAGAATGATAAAAGAATTATAAAGAATTATAAATAATGATAAAAGAATGATATAAGAATTATAAAGAATGATAAAAAATGATAATAGAATTATAAAGAATGATAAAAGAATTATAAAAGATTTATAAAGAATGATAAAAGAATGATAAAAGAATAATTAAAGAATGATAAAAGAATTATAAAGAATGATAAAGGAATTGTAAAGAATGATAAAAGAATTATAAAAGAATTATTAAGAATGATAAAAGAATTATAAAGAATGATAAAAGAATTATAAAGAATGACAAAAAATGATAAAAGAATTATAAAGAATGATAAAAAATGATAAAAGAATTATAAAGAATGATAAAAGAATTATAGAAGATTTATAAAGAATGATAAAAGAATTATGAAAGAATGATTAAAGAATGATAAAAGAATTATAAAGAATGATAAAAGAATTATAAAGAATGATAAAAGAATTATAAAAGAATTATAAAGAATGATCAAAAATGATAAAAGAATTATAAAGAATGATAAAAAAATTATAGAAGAATGATAAACGAATGATAAAAGAATTATAAAAGAATTATAAAATAATTGTAAAGAATTATAAAAGAATTATAAAGAATGATAAAAGAATTATAAAGAATTATAAAGAATGATAAAAGAATGATAAAAGAATTATAAAACAATTATAAAGAATGATAAAAGAATTATAAAAAATGATAAAAGAATGATAAAAGAATTATAAAAGAATTATAAAATAATTGTAAAGAATTATAAAAGAATTATAAAGAATGATAAAAGAATTATAAAGAATTATAAAGAATGATAAAAGAATGATAAAAGAATTATAAAACAATTATAAAGAATGATAAAAGAATTATAAAAAATGATAAAAGAATGATAAAAGAATTATAAAGAATGATCAAAAATAATAAAAGAATTATAAAGAATGATAAAAGAATTATAAAAGAATTATAAAGAATGATAAAAGATTTCTAAAGTTTTATAAAGAATTATAAAAGACTGATAAAAGAATTATAAAAGAATTATAAAGAATTATAAAGAATGATAAAAGAAATATATAAGAATGATAAATAAATTATAAAGACTGATAAAAGAATTATAAAAGAATTATACAGAATGATAAAAGTATTAGAAAGATTGATTAAAGAATGATAAAAGAATTATAAAGAATTATAAAAGAATTATAAAGAATGAGAAAAGAATTATAAAAGGATTATAAAGAATGATAAAAGAATTATAAAAGAATTAGAAAGAATGATAAAAATATTAGAAAGATTGATTAAAGAATGATAAAAGGATTATAAAGAATGATAAAAGAATTATAAAGAATGATAAAAGTATTAGAAAGATTGATTAAAGAATGCTAAAAGAATTATAAAGAATTATAAAGAATGATAAAAGAATTATAAAAGGATTGTAAAGAATGATAAAAGAATGATAAAAGAATTATAAAGAATAATAAAAGAATTATAAAGAATGATAAAAGCATTATAAATGAATTATAAACAATGATAAAAGAATTATAAAAGAATTATAAAGAATGATAAAAGATTATAAAGGATTATAAAGTATGATAAAAGAATTATAAAAGATTTATAAAGAATTATAAAGAATTGTAAAGAATGATAAAAGCATTATAAAAAAATTATAAAGAATAATAAAAGAATTATAAAAGAATTATAAAGAATAATAAAAGAATTATAAAGAATGATAAAAGAATTTTAAAGAATGATAAAAGTACTAGAAAGATTGATTAAAGAATTATAAAAGAATTATAAAGAATTATAAAAGAATTATAAAACGATTATAAAGAATGATAAAAGAATGATAAAAAGAATTATGAAAGAATTATAAAGTATGATAAAAGAATTATAAAGAATGATAAAAAATTATAAAGAATTATAAAGAATGATAAAAGTATTAGAAAGATTTATAAAGAATAATAAGAGAATTATAAAGAATGATAAAAGAATTACAAAGAATGATAAAAGAATTATGAAAGAATTATAAAGTATGATAAAAGAATTATAAAGAATGATAAAAAATTATAAAGAATTATAAAGAATAATAAAAGAATGATAAAATAATTATAAAGAATGATAAAAGAATTATAAAGAATTATAAAGAATGATAAAAGAATGATAAAAGAATTATAAAGAATGATAAAAGAATTCTAAAGAATGATAAAAGCATTGTAAAAGAATTATAAAGAATAATAAAATAATTATAAAAGAATTATAAAGAATAATAAAAGAATTATAAAGAATGATAAAAGAATTATAAAAGGATTATAAAGAATGATAAAAGAATTATAAAGAATGATAAAAGAATTCATAAGAATGATAAAAAATGATAAAAGAATTATAAAGAATGATAAAAAATGATAAAAGAATTATAAAAAATGATAAAAGAATTATAAACGATTTATAAAGAATGATAAAAGAATTATAAAAGAATGATTAAACAATGATAAAAGAATTATAAAGAATGATAAAAGAATTGTAAAGAATGATAAAAGAATGATAAAAGAATTATAAAGAATGATAAAAGAATTATAAAGAATGATAAAAGAATTATAAAGAATTATAAAGAATGATAAAAGATTTATAAAGATTTATAAAGAATGATAAAAGAATTATAAAAGACTGATAAAAGAATTATAAAAGAATTATACAGAATGATAAAAGTATTAGAAAGATTGATTAAAGATTGATAAAAGAATTATAAGGAATTATAAAGAATGATAAAAGAATTAGAAAAGGATTATAAAGAATGATAAAAGAATTATAAAGAATGATAAAAGTATTAGAAAGATTGATTAAAGAATGATAAAAGGATTATAAAGAATGATAAAAGAATTATAAAGAATGATAAAAGTATTAGAAAGATTGATTAAAGAATGTTAAAAGCATTATAAAGAATGATAAAAGAATTATAAAGAATGATAAAAGTACTAGAAAGATTGATTAAAGAATTATAAAAGAATTATAAACAATTATAAAAGAATTATAAAAGGATTATAAAGAATGATAAAAGAATGATAAAAAAAAATTATGAAAGAATTATAAAGTATGATAAAAGAATTATAAAGAATGATAAAAAATTATAAAGAATTATAAAGAATGATAAAAGTATTAGAAAGATTTATAAAGAATGATAAAAGAATTATAAAAGAATGATTAAAGAATTATAAAGAATGATAAAAGAATGATAAAAGAATTATAAAGATTGATAAAAGAATTATAAAGAATGATAAAAGAATTATAAAGAATGATAAAAGAATGATAAAAGAATTATAAAGATTTGATAAAAGAATTATAAAGAATGATAAAATAATTATAAAGAATGATAAAAGAATTATAAAGATTGATAAAAGAATTATAAAGAATGATAAAATAATTATAAAGAATGATAAAAGAATTATAAAGAATGGTAAAAGAATTGTAAAGAATGATAAAAGAATGATAAAAGAATCATAAAGATTGATAAAAGAATTATAAAGAATGATAAAATAATTATAAAAATGATAAAAGAATGATAAAGAATGATAATAGAATTATAAAGATTGATAAAAGAATTATAAAGAATGATAAAAGAATTATAAAGAATAATAAAAGAATTATAAAGAATGATAAAAGAATGATAAAAGAATTATAAAGATTGACAAAAGAATTACAAAGAATGAAAAAAAAATTATAAAAGCATTATAAAGAATTATACAAGAATGATAAAAGAATTATAAAGAATGATAAAAGAATTATAAAAGAATTATAAAGAATGATAAAAGATTATTTAAAAAGAATTAGAAAGAATGATAAAAGAATTATGAAAGAATGATACAGAATGATAAAATAATGATAAAAGAATTATAAAGAATTATAAAGAATGATAAAAGAATGATAAAAGAATTATAAAGAATGATAAAAGAATTGTAAAGAATGATAAAAGAATTATAAAAGAATTATAAAGAATGATCAAAGAATTATAAAAGAACTTTAAAGAATTATAAAAGAATTATAAAGAATGATAAAAGAATTATAAAAGCATTATAAAGAATGATAAAAGAATTATAAAAGAATTATACAGAATGATAAAAGTATTAGAAAGATTGATTAAAGATTGATAAAAGAATTATAAGGAATTATAAAGAATGATAAAAGAATTAGAAAAGGATTATATAGAATGAAAAAAGAATTATAAAGAATGATAAAAGTATTAGAAAGATTGATTAAAGAATGATAAAAGGATTATAAAGAATGATAAAAGAATTATAAAGAATGAAAAAAGTATTAGAAAGATTGATTAAAGAATGTTAAAAGCATTATAAAGAATGATAAAAGAATTATAAAGAATGATAAAAGTACTAGAAAGATTGATTAAAGAATTATAAAAGAATTATAAACAATTATAAAAGAATTATAAAAGGATTATAAAGAATGATAAAAGAATGATAAAAAAAATTATGAAAGAATTATAAAGTATGATAAAAGAATTATAAAGAATGATAAAAAATTATAAAGAATTATAAAGAATGATAAAAGTATTAGAAAGATTTATAAAGAATGATAAAAGAATTATAAAAGAATGATTAAAGAATTATAAGGAATAATAAAAGAATGATAAAAGAATTATAAAGATTGATAAAAGAATTATAAAGAATGATAAAAGAATTATAAAGAATGATAAAAGAATGATAAAAGAATTATAAAGATTTGATAAAAGAATTATAAAGAATGATAAAACAATTATAAAGAATGATAAAAGAATTATAAAGATTGATAAAAGAATTATAAAGAATGATAAAATAATTATAAAGAATGATAAAAGAATTATAAAGAATGGTAAAAGAATTATAAAGAATGATAAAAGAATGATAAAAGAATCATAAAGATTGATAAAAGAATTATAAAGAATGATAAAATAATTATAAAAATGATAAAAGAATGATAAAGAATGATAAAAGAATTATAAAGATTGATAAAAGAATTATAAAGAATGATAAAAGAATTATAAAGAATTATAAAGAATGATAAAATAATGATAAAAGAATAATAAAGAATGATAAAAGAATTGTAAAGAATGATAAAAGAATTATAAAAGAATTATAAAGAATGATAAAAGAATTATAAAAGAAATATAAAGAATTATAAAAGAATTATAAACAATGATAAAAGAATTATAAAAGGATTATAAAGAATGATAAAAAATTATAAAGAATGATAAAAGAATTATAAAGAATGATAAAAAATGATAAAAGAATTATAAAGAATGATAAAAAATGATAAAAGAATTATAAAAAATGATAAAAGAATTATAAAAGATTTATAAAGAATGATAAAAGAATTATAAAAGAATGATTAAAGAATGATAAAAGAATTATAAAGAATGATAAAAGAATTGTAAAGAATGATAAAAGAATTATAAAGAATGATAAAAGAATTATAAAAGAATTATAAAGAATGATAAAAGATTTATAAAGATTTATAAAGAATTATAAAAGGATTATAAAGAATGATAAAAGAATTACAAAAGAATCGTACAGAATGATAAAAGTATTAGAAAGATTGATTAAAGATTGATAAAATAATTATAAGGAATTATAAAGAATGATAAAAGAATTATAAAGAATGATAAAAAATGATAAAAGAATTATAAAGAATAATAAAAGAATGATAAAAGAATTATAAAGAATGATAAAAGAATTATAAAGAATTATAAAGAATGATAAAAGAATGATAAAAGAATTATAAAGAATGATAAAAAATGATAATAGAATTCTAAAGAATGATAAAAGAATTATAAAAGATTTATAAAGAATGATAAAAGAATTATAAAAGAATGATTAAAGAATGATAAAAGAATTATAAAGAATGATAAAAGAATTGTAAAGAATGAGAAAATAATTATAAAAGGATTATAAAGAATGATAAAAGAATTATAAAGAGTGATAAAAGAATTATAAAGAATGATAAAAAATGATAAAAGAATTATAAAGAATGATAAAAAATGATAAAAGAATTATAAAAAATGATAAAAGAATTATAAAAGATTTATAAAAAATGATAAAAGAATTATAAAGAATGATAAAAGAATTTTAAAGAATGATAAAAGAATGATAAAAGAATTATAAAGAATGATAAAAGAATTATAAAGAATGATAAAAGAATTATAAAGAATTATAAAGAATGATAAAAGATTTATAAAGATTTATAAAGAATGATAAAAGAATTATAAAAGACTGAAAAAAGAATTATAAAAGAATTATACAGAATGATAAAAGTATTAGAAAGATTGATTAAAGATTGATAAAAGAATTATAAGGAATTATAAAGAATGATAAAAGAATTATGAAAGGATTATAAAGAATGATAAAAGAATTATAAAAGAATTATAAAGAATGATAAAAGTATTAGAAAGATTGATTAAAGAATGATAAAAGAATTATAAAAGAATTATAAAGAATGATAAAAGAATTATAAAGTTTATAAAGAATGTTAAAAGAATTATAAAGAATAATAAAAGGATTATAAAGAATGATAAAAGAATTAAAAAAGAATTATAAAGAATGATAAAAGTATTAGAAAGAATGATTAAAGAATGATAAAAGAATTATAAATAATTATAAAAGAATTAGAAAGAATGATAAAAGAATGATAAAAGAAGTATAAAGAATGATTAAAGAATTATAAAAGATTTATAAAGAATAATAAGAGAATTATAAAGAATGATAAAAGAATTATGAAAGAATTATAAAGTATGATAAAAGAATTATAAAGAATGATAAAAAATTATAAAGAATTATTAAGAATAATAAAAGAATGATAAAAGAATTATAAAGAATGATAAAAGAATTATAAAGAATTATAAATAATGATAAAAGAATGATATAAGAATTATAAAGAATGATAAAAAATGATAATAGAATTATAAAGAATGATAAAAGAATTATAAAAGATTTATAAAGAATGATAAAAGAATGATAAAAGAATAATTAAAGAATGATAAAAGAATTATAAAGAATGATAAAGGAATTGTAAAGAATGATAAAAGAATTATAAAAGAATTATTAAGAATGATAAAAGAATTATAAAGAATGATAAAAGAATTATAAAGATGACAAAAAATGATAAAAGAATTATAAAGAATGATAAAAAATGATAAAAGAATTATAAAGAATGATAAAAGAATTATAAAGAATGATAAAAGAATTATAAAGAATGATAAAAGAATTATAAAAGAATTATAAAGAATGATCAAAAATGATAAAAGAATTATAAAGAATGATAAAAAAATTATAGAAGAATGATAAACGAATGATAAAAGAATTATAAAAGAATTATAAAATAATTGTAAAGAATTATAAAAGAATTATAAAGAATGATAAAAGAATTATAAAGAATTATAAAGAATGATAAAAGAATGATAAAAGAATTATAAAACAATTATAAAGAATGATAAAAGAATTATAAAAAATGATAAAAGAATGATAAAAGAATTATAAAAGAATTATAAAATAATTGTAAAGAATTATAAAAGAATTATAAAGAATGATAAAAGAATTATAAAGAATTATAAAGAATGATAAAAGAATGATAAAAGAATTATAAAACAATTATAAAGAATGATAAAAGAATTATAAAAAATGATAAAAGAATGATAAAAGAATTATAAAGAATGATCAAAAATAATAAAAGAATTATAAAGAATGATAAAAGAATTATAAAAGAATTATAAAGAATGATAAAAGATTTCTAAAGTTTTATAAAGAATTATAAAAGACTGATAAAAGAATTATAAAAGAATTATAAAGAATTATAAAGAATGATAAAAGAAATATATAAGAATGATAAATAAATTATAAAGACTGATAAAAGAATTATAAAAGAATTATACAGAATGATAAAAGTATTAGAAAGATTGATTAAAGAATGATAAAAGAATTATAAAGAATTATAAAAGAATTATAAAGAATGAGAAAAGAATTATAAAAGGATTATAAAGAATGATAAAAGAATTATAAAAGAATTAGAAAGAATGATAAAAATATTAGAAAGATTGATTAAAGAATGATAAAAGGATTATAAAGAATGATAAAAGAATTATAAAGAATGATAAAAGTATTAGAAAGATTGATTAAAGAATGCTAAAAGAATTATAAAGAATTATAAAGAATGATAAAAGAATTATAAAAGGATTGTAAAGAATGATAAAAGAATGATAAAAGAATTATAAAGAATAATAAAAGAATTATAAAGAATGATAAAAGCATTATAAATGAATTATAAACAATGATAAAAGAATTATAAAAGAATTATAAAGAATGATAAAAGATTATAAAGGATTATAAAGTATGATAAAAGAATTATAAAAGATTTATAAAGAATTATAAAGAATTGTAAAGAATGATAAAAGCATTATAAATGAATTATAAACAATGATAAAAGAATTATAAAGGATTATAAAGTATGATAAAAGAATTATAAAAGATTTATAAAGAATTACAAAGAATTGTAAAGAATGATAAAAGCATTATAAAAGAATTATAAAGAATGATAAAAGAATTATAAAGAATGATAAAACAATGATAAAAGAATTATAAAAGAATGATAAACGAATGATAAAAGAATTATAAAAGAATTATAAAATAATTGTAAAGAATTATA
Organism: Pristiophorus japonicus; assembly: GCF_044704955.1. Classification (NCBI taxonomy): domain Eukaryota; kingdom Metazoa; phylum Chordata; class Chondrichthyes; family Pristiophoridae; genus Pristiophorus; species Pristiophorus japonicus. The sequence goes on along the minus strand of NC_092011.1, from coordinate 20,344,855 downwards.
AAAGAATTATAAAGAATGATAAAAGAATTATAAAGAATTATAAAGAATGATAAAAGAATTATAAAAGAATTATAAAATAATTGTAAAGAATGATAAAAGAATTATAAAGAATGATAAAAGAATTATAAAAGATTTATAAAGAATGATAAAAGAATTATGAAAGAATGATTAATGAATGATAAAAGAATTATAAAGAATGATAAAAGAATTATAAAGAATGATAAAACAATGATAAAAGAATTATAAAAGAATGATAAACGAATGATAAAAGAATTATAAAAGAATTATAAAATAATTGTAAAGAATTATAAAAGAATTATAAAGAATGATAAAAGAATTATAAAGAATTATAAAGAATGATAAAAGAATTATAAAAGAATTATAAAATAATTGTAAAGAATGATAAAAGAATTATAAAACAATTATAAAGAATGATAAAAGAATTATAAAGATTTATAAAGAATTATAAAAGACTGATAAAAGAATTATAAAAGAATTATAAAGAATGATAAAAGAAATATATAAGAATGATAAATGAATTATAAAGAATGATAAAAGAATTATACAGAATGATAAAAGTATTAGAAAGATTGATTAAAGAATGATAAAAGAATTATAAAGAATTATAAAAGAATTATAAAGAATGAGAAAAGAATTATAAAAGGATTATAAAGAATGATAAAAGAATTGCAAAAGAATTATAAAGAATGATAAAAGTATTAGAAAGATTGATTAAAGAATGATAAAAGGATTATAAAGAATGATAAAAGAATTATAAAGAATGATAAAAGAATTATAAAAGGATTGTAAAGAATGATAAAAGAATTATAAAAGAATTATAAAGAATAATAAAAGAATTATAAAGAATGATAAAAGCATTATAAATGAATTATAAACAATGATAAAAGAATTATAAAAGAATTATAAAGAATGATAAAAGAATTATAAAGGATTATAAAGTATGATAAAAGAATTATAAAAGATTTATAAAGAATTACAAAGAATTGTAAAGAATGATAAAAGCATTATAAAAGAATTATAAAGAATAATAAAAGAATTATAAAAGAATTATAAAGAATAATAAAAGAATTATAAAGAATGATAAAATAATTATAAAGAATGATAAAAGTACTAGAAAGATTGATTAAAGAATTATAAAAGGATTGTAAAGAATTATAAAAGGATTGTAAAGAATGATAAAAGAATTATAAAAGAATTATAAAGAATAATAAAAGAATTATAAAGAATGATAAAAGCATTATAAATGAATTATAAACAATGATAAAAGAATTATAAAAGAATTATACAGAATGATAAAAGAATTATAAAAGGATTATAAAGAATGATAAAAGAATGATAAAAAGAATTATGAAAGAATTATAAAGTATGATAAAAGAATTATAAAGAATGATAAAAAATTATAAAGAATTACAAAGAATGATAAAAGTATTAGAAAGATTTATAAGGAATGATAAAAGAATTATAAAAGAATGATTAAAGAATTATAAAGAATGATAAAAGAATTATAAAAGAATTATAACGAATGATAAAAGAATTATAAAGAATAATAAGAGAATTATAAAGAATGATAAAAGAATTACAAAGAATGATAAAAGAATTATGAAAGAATTATAAAGTATGATAAAAGAATTATAAAGAATGATAAAAAATTATAAAGAATTATAAAGAATGATAAAAGAATTATAAAGAATTATAAAGAATGATAAAATAATGATAAAAGAATAATAAAGAATGATAAAAGAATTGTAAAGAATGATAAAAGAATTATAAAAGAATTATAAAGAATGATAAAAGAATTATAAAAGAAATATAAAGAATTATAAAAGAATTATAAACAATGATAAAAGAATTATAAAAGGATTATAAAGAATGATAAAAAATTATAAAGAATGATAAAAGAATTATAAAGAATGATAAAAAATGATAAAAGAATTATAAAGAATGATAAAAAATGATAAAAGAATTATAAAAAATGATAAAAGAATTATAAAAGATTTATAAAGAATGATAAAAGAATTATAAAAGAATGATTAAAGAATGATAAAAGAATTATAAAGAATGATAAAAGAATTGTAAAGAATGATAAAAGAATGATAAAAGAATTATAAAGAATGATAAAAGAATTATAAAAGAATTATAAAGAATGATAAAAGATTTATAAAGATTTATAAAGAATTATAAAAGGATTATAAAGAATGATAAAAGAATTACAAAAGAATCGTACAGAATGATAAAAGTATTAGAAAGATTGATTAAAGATTGATAAAATAATTATAAGGAATTATAAAGAATGATAAAAGAATTATAAAGAATGATAAAAAATGATAAAAGAATTATAAAGAATAATAAAAGAATGATAAAAGAATTATAAAGAATGATAAAAGAATTATAAAGAATTATAAAGAATGATAAAAGAATGATAAAAGAATTATAAAGAATGATAAAAAATGATAATAGAATTCTAAAGAATGATAAAAGAATTATAAAAGATTTATAAAGAATGATAAAAGAATTATAAAAGAATGATTAAAGAATGATAAAAGAATTATAAAGAATGATAAAAGAATTGTAAAGAATGAGAAAATAATTATAAAAGTATTATAAAGAATGATAAAAGAATTATAAAGAGTGATAAAAGAATTATAAAGAATGATAAAAAATGATAAAAGAATTATAAAGAATGATAAAAAATGATAAAAGAATTATAAAAAATGATAAAAGAATTATAAAAGATTTATAAAAAATGATAAAAGAATTATAAAGAATGATAAAAGAATTTTAAAGAATGATAAAAGAATGATAAAAGAATTATAAAGAATGATAAAAGAATTATAAAGAATGATAAAAGAATTATAAAGAATTATAAAGAATGATAAAAGATTTATAAAGATTTATAAAGAATGATAAAAGAATTATAAAAGACTGAAAAAAGAATTATAAAAGAATTATACAGAATGATAAAAGTATTAGAAAGATTGATTAAAGATTGATAAAAGAATTATAAGGAATTATAAAGAATGATAAAAGAATTATGAAAGGATTATAAAGAATGATAAAAGAATTATAAAAGAATTATAAAGAATGATAAAAGTATTAGAAAGATTGATTAAAGAATGATAAAAGAATTATAAAAGAATTATAAAGAATGATAAAAGAATTATAAAGGATTATAAAGAATGTTAAAAGAATTATAAAGAATAATAAAAGGATTATAAAGAATGATAAAAGAATTAAAAAAGAATTATAAAGAATGATAAAAGTATTAGAAAGAATGATTAAAGAATGATAAAAGAATTATAAATAATTATAAAAGAATTAGAAAGAATGATAAAAGAATGATAAAAGAAGTATAAAGAATGATTAAAGAATTATAAAAGATTTATAAAGAATAATAAGAGAATTATAAAGAATGATAAAAGAATTATGAAAGAATTATAAAGTATGATAAAAGAATTATAAAGAATGATAAAAAATTATAAAGAATTATTAAGAATAATAAAAGAATGATAAAAGAATTATAAAGAATGATAAAAGAATTATAAAGAATTATAAATAATGATAAAAGAATGATATAAGAATTATAAAGAATGATAAAAAATGATAATAGAATTATAAAGAATGATAAAAGAATTATAAAAGATTTATAAAGAATGATAAAAGAATGATAAAAGAATAATTAAAGAATGATAAAAGAATTATAAAGAATGATAAAGGAATTGTAAAGAATGATAAAAGAATTATAAAAGAATTATTAAGAATGATAAAAGAATTATAAAGAATGATAAAAGAATTATAAAGAATGACAAAAAATGATAAAAGAATTATAAAGAATGATAAAAAATGATAAAAGAATTATAAAGAATGATAAAAGAATTATAGAAGATTTATAAAGAATGATAAAAGAATTATGAAAGAATGATTAAAGAATGATAAAAGAATTATAAAGAATGATAAAAGAATTATAAAGAATGATAAAAGAATTATAAAAGAATTATAAAGAATGATCAAAAATGATAAAAGAATTATAAAGAATGATAAAAAAATTATAGAAGAATGATAAACGAATGATAAAAGAATTATAAAAGAATTATAAAATAATTGTAAAGAATTATAAAAGAATTATAAAGAATGATAAAAGAATTATAAAGAATTATAAAGAATGATAAAAGAATGATAAAAGAATTATAAAACAATTATAAAGAATGATAAAAGAATTATAAAAAATGATAAAAGAATGATAAAAGAATTATAAAAGAATTATAAAATAATTGTAAAGAATTATAAAAGAATTATAAAGAATGATAAAAGAATTATAAAGAATTATAAAGAATGATAAAAGAATGATAAAAGAATTATAAAACAATTATAAAGAATGATAAAAGAATTATAAAAAATGATAAAAGAATGATAAAAGAATTATAAAGAATGATCAAAAATAATAAAAGAATTATAAAGAATGATAAAAGAATTATAAAAGAATTATAAAGAATGATAAAAGATTTCTAAAGTTTTATAAAGAATTATAAAAGACTGATAAAAGAATTATAAAAGAATTATAAAGAATTATAAAGAATGATAAAAGAAATATATAAGAATGATAAATAAATTATAAAGACTGATAAAAGAATTATAAAAGAATTATACAGAATGATAAAAGTATTAGAAAGATTGATTAAAGAATGATAAAAGAATTATAAAGAATTATAAAAGAATTATAAAGAATGAGAAAAGAATTATAAAAGGATTATAAAGAATGATAAAAGAATTATAAAAGAATTAGAAAGAATGATAAAAATATTAGAAAGATTGATTAAAGAATGATAAAAGGATTATAAAGAATGATAAAAGAATTATAAAGAATGATAAAAGTATTAGAAAGATTGATTAAAGAATGCTAAAAGAATTATAAAGAATTATAAAGAATGATAAAAGAATTATAAAAGGATTGTAAAGAATGATAAAAGAATGATAAAAGAATTATAAAGAATAATAAAAGAATTATAAAGAATGATAAAAGCATTATAAATGAATTATAAACAATGATAAAAGAATTATAAAAGAATTATAAAGAATGATAAAAGATTATAAAGGATTATAAAGTATGATAAAAGAATTATAAAAGATTTATAAAGAATTATAAAGAATTGTAAAGAATGATAAAAGCATTATAAAAAAATTATAAAGAATAATAAAAGAATTATAAAAGAATTATAAAGAATAATAAAAGAATTATAAAGAATGATAAAAGAATTTTAAAGAATGATAAAAGTACTAGAAAGATTGATTAAAGAATTATAAAAGAATTATAAAGAATTATAAAAGAATTATAAAACGATTATAAAGAATGATAAAAGAATGATAAAAAGAATTATGAAAGAATTATAAAGTATGATAAAAGAATTATAAAGAATGATAAAAAATTATAAAGAATTATAAAGAATGATAAAAGTATTAGAAAGATTTATAAAGAATAATAAGAGAATTATAAAGAATGATAAAAGAATTACAAAGAATGATAAAAGAATTATGAAAGAATTATAAAGTATGATAAAAGAATTATAAAGAATGATAAAAAATTATAAAGAATTATAAAGAATAATAAAAGAATGATAAAATAATTATAAAGAATGATAAAAGAATTATAAAGAATTATAAAGAATGATAAAAGAATGATAAAAGAATTATAAAGAATGATAAAAGAATTCTAAAGAATGATAAAAGCATTGTAAAAGAATTATAAAGAATAATAAAATAATTATAAAAGAATTATAAAGAATAATAAAAGAATTATAAAGAATGATAAAAGAATTATAAAAGGATTATAAAGAATGATAAAAGAATTATAAAGAATGATAAAAGAATTCATAAGAATGATAAAAAATGATAAAAGAATTATAAAGAATGATAAAAAATGATAAAAGAATTATAAAAAATGATAAAAGAATTATAAACGATTTATAAAGAATGATAAAAGAATTATAAAAGAATGATTAAACAATGATAAAAGAATTATAAAGAATGATAAAAGAATTGTAAAGAATGATAAAAGAATGATAAAAGAATTATAAAGAATGATAAAAGAATTATAAAGAATGATAAAAGAATTATAAAGAATTATAAAGAATGATAAAAGATTTATAAAGATTTATAAAGAATGATAAAAGAATTATAAAAGACTGATAAAAGAATTATAAAAGAATTATACAGAATGATAAAAGTATTAGAAAGATTGATTAAAGATTGATAAAAGAATTATAAGGAATTATAAAGAATGATAAAAGAATTAGAAAAGGATTATAAAGAATGATAAAAGAATTATAAAGAATGATAAAAGTATTAGAAAGATTGATTAAAGAATGATAAAAGGATTATAAAGAATGATAAAAGAATTATAAAGAATGATAAAAGTATTAGAAAGATTGATTAAAGAATGTTAAAAGCATTATAAAGAATGATAAAAGAATTATAAAGAATGATAAAAGTACTAGAAAGATTGATTAAAGAATTATAAAAGAATTATAAACAATTATAAAAGAATTATAAAAGGATTATAAAGAATGATAAAAGAATGATAAAAAAAAATTATGAAAGAATTATAAAGTATGATAAAAGAATTATAAAGAATGATAAAAAATTATAAAGAATTATAAAGAATGATAAAAGTATTAGAAAGATTTATAAAGAATGATAAAAGAATTATAAAAGAATGATTAAAGAATTATAAAGAATGATAAAAGAATGATAAAAGAATTATAAAGATTGATAAAAGAATTATAAAGAATGATAAAAGAATTATAAAGAATGATAAAAGAATGATAAAAGAATTATAAAGATTTGATAAAAGAATTATAAAGAATGATAAAATAATTATAAAGAATGATAAAAGAATTATAAAGATTGATAAAAGAATTATAAAGAATGATAAAATAATTATAAAGAATGATAAAAGAATTATAAAGAATGGTAAAAGAATTGTAAAGAATGATAAAAGAATGATAAAAGAATCATAAAGATTGATAAAAGAATTATAAAGAATGATAAAATAATTATAAAAATGATAAAAGAATGATAAAGAATGATAAAAGAATTATAAAGATTGATAAAAGAATTATAAAGAATGATAAAAGAATTATAAAGAATAATAAAAGAATTATAAAGAATGATAAAAGAATGATAAAAGAATTATAAAGATTGACAAAAGAATTACAAAGAATGAAAAAAAAATTATAAAAGCATTATAAAGAATTATACAAGAATGATAAAAGAATTATAAAGAATGATAAAAGAATTATAAAAGAATTATAAAGAATGATAAAAGATTATTTAAAAAGAATTAGAAAGAATGATAAAAGAATTATGAAAGAATGATACAGAATGATAAAATAATGATAAAAGAATTATAAAGAATTATAAAGAATGATAAAAGAATGATAAAAGAATTATAAAGAATGATAAAAGAATTGTAAAGAATGATAAAAGAATTATAAAAGAATTATAAAGAATGATCAAAGAATTATAAAAGAACTTTAAAGAATTATAAAAGAATTATAAAGAATGATAAAAGAATTATAAAAGCATTATAAAGAATGATAAAAGAATTATAAAAGAATTATACAGAATGATAAAAGTATTAGAAAGATTGATTAAAGATTGATAAAAGAATTATAAGGAATTATAAAGAATGATAAAAGAATTAGAAAAGGATTATATAGAATGAAAAAAGAATTATAAAGAATGATAAAAGTATTAGAAAGATTGATTAAAGAATGATAAAAGGATTATAAAGAATGATAAAAGAATTATAAAGAATGAAAAAAGTATTAGAAAGATTGATTAAAGAATGTTAAAAGCATTATAAAGAATGATAAAAGAATTATAAAGAATGATAAAAGTACTAGAAAGATTGATTAAAGAATTATAAAAGAATTATAAACAATTATAAAAGAATTATAAAAGGATTATAAAGAATGATAAAAGAATGATAAAAAAAATTATGAAAGAATTATAAAGTATGATAAAAGAATTATAAAGAATGATAAAAAATTATAAAGAATTATAAAGAATGATAAAAGTATTAGAAAGATTTATAAAGAATGATAAAAGAATTATAAAAGAATGATTAAAGAATTATAAGGAATGATAAAAGAATGATAAAAGAATTATAAAGATTGATAAAAGAATTATAAAGAATGATAAAAGAATTATAAAGAATGATAAAAGAATGATAAAAGAATTATAAAGATTTGATAAAAGAATTATAAAGAATGATAAAATAATTATAAAGAATGATAAAAGAATTATAAAGATTGATAAAAGAATTATAAAGAATGATAAAATAATTATAAAGAATGATAAAAGAATTATAAAGAATGGTAAAAGAATTATAAAGAATGATAAAAGAATGATAAAAGAATCATAAAGATTGATAAAAGAATTATAAAGAATGATAAAATAATTATAAAAATGATAAAAGAATGATAAAGAATGATAAAAGAATTATAAAGATTGATAAAAGAATTATAAAGAATGATAAAAGAATTATAAAGAATTATAAAGAATGATAAAATAATGATAAAAGAATAATAAAGAATGATAAAAGAATTGTAAAGAATGATAAAAGAATTATAAAAGAATTATAAAGAATGATAAAAGAATTATAAAAGAAATATAAAGAATTATAAAAGAATTATAAACAATGATAAAAGAATTATAAAAGGATTATAAAGAATGATAAAAAATTATAAAGAATGATAAAAGAATTATAAAGAATGATAAAAAATGATAAAAGAATTATAAAGAATGATAAAAAATGATAAAAGAATTATAAAAAATGATAAAAGAATTATAAAAGATTTATAAAGAATGATAAAAGAATTATAAAAGAATGATTAAAGAATGATAAAAGAATTATAAAGAATGATAAAAGAATTGTAAAGAATGATAAAAGAATTATAAAGAATGATAAAAGAATTATAAAAGAATTATAAAGAATGATAAAAGATTTATAAAGATTTATAAAGAATTATAAAAGGATTATAAAGAATGATAAAAGAATTACAAAAGAATCGTACAGAATGATAAAAGTATTAGAAAGATTGATTAAAGATTGATAAAATAATTATAAGGAATTATAAAGAATGATAAAAGAATTATAAAGAATGATAAAAAATGATAAAAGAATTATAAAGAATAATAAAAGAATGATAAAAGAATTATAAAGAATGATAAAAGAATTATAAAGAATTATAAAGAATGATAAAAGAATGATAAAAGAATTATAAAGAATGATAAAAAATGATAATAGAATTCTAAAGAATGATAAAAGAATTATAAAAGATTTATAAAGAATGATAAAAGAATTATAAAAGAATGATTAAAGAATGATAAAAGAATTATAAAGAATGATAAAAGAATTGTAAAGAATGAGAAAATAATTATAAAAGGATTATAAAGAATGATAAAAGAATTATAAAGAGTGATAAAAGAATTATAAAGAATGATAAAAAATGATAAAAGAATTATAAAGAATGATAAAAAATGATAAAAGAATTATAAAAAATGATAAAAGAATTATAAAAGATTTATAAAAAATGATAAAAGAATTATAAAGAATGATAAAAGAATTTTAAAGAATGATAAAAGAATGATAAAAGAATTATAAAGAATGATAAAAGAATTATAAAGAATGATAAAAGAATTATAAAGAATTATAAAGAATGATAAAAGATTTATAAAGATTTATAAAGAATGATAAAAGAATTATAAAAGACTGAAAAAAGAATTATAAAAGAATTATACAGAATGATAAAAGTATTAGAAAGATTGATTAAAGATTGATAAAAGAATTATAAGGAATTATAAAGAATGATAAAAGAATTATGAAAGGATTATAAAGAATGATAAAAGAATTATAAAAGAATTATAAAGAATGATAAAAGTATTAGAAAGATTGATTAAAGAATGATAAAAGAATTATAAAAGAATTATAAAGAATGATAAAAGAATTATAAAGTTTATAAAGAATGTTAAAAGAATTATAAAGAATAATAAAAGGATTATAAAGAATGATAAAAGAATTAAAAAAGAATTATAAAGAATGATAAAAGTATTAGAAAGAATGATTAAAGAATGATAAAAGAATTATAAATAATTATAAAAGAATTAGAAAGAATGATAAAAGAATGATAAAAGAAGTATAAAGAATGATTAAAGAATTATAAAAGATTTATAAAGAATAATAAGAGAATTATAAAGAATGATAAAAGAATTATGAAAGAATTATAAAGTATGATAAAAGAATTATAAAGAATGATAAAAAATTATAAAGAATTATTAAGAATAATAAAAGAATGATAAAAGAATTATAAAGAATGATAAAAGAATTATAAAGAATTATAAATAATGATAAAAGAATGATATAAGAATTATAAAGAATGATAAAAAATGATAATAGAATTATAAAGAATGATAAAAGAATTATAAAAGATTTATAAAGAATGATAAAAGAATGATAAAAGAATAATTAAAGAATGATAAAAGAATTATAAAGAATGATAAAGGAATTGTAAAGAATGATAAAAGAATTATAAAAGAATTATTAAGAATGATAAAAGAATTATAAAGAATGATAAAAGAATTATAAAGATGACAAAAAATGATAAAAGAATTATAAAGAATGATAAAAAATGATAAAAGAATTATAAAGAATGATAAAAGAATTATAGAAGATTTATAAAGAATGATAAAAGAATTATGAAAGAATGATTAAAGAATGATAAAAGAATTATAAAGAATGATAAAAGAATTATAAAGAATGATAAAAGAATTATAAAAGAATTATAAAGAATGATCAAAAATGATAAAAGAATTATAAAGAATGATAAAAAAATTATAGAAGAATGATAAACGAATGATAAAAGAATTATAAAAGAATTATAAAATAATTGTAAAGAATTATAAAAGAATTATAAAGAATGATAAAAGAATTATAAAGAATTATAAAGAATGATAAAAGAATGATAAAAGAATTATAAAACAATTATAAAGAATGATAAAAGAATTATAAAAAATGATAAAAGAATGATAAAAGAATTATAAAAGAATTATAAAATAATTGTAAAGAATTATAAAAGAATTATAAAGAATGATAAAAGAATTATAAAGAATTATAAAGAATGATAAAAGAATGATAAAAGAATTATAAAACAATTATAAAGAATGATAAAAGAATTATAAAAAATGATAAAAGAATGATAAAAGAATTATAAAGAATGATCAAAAATAATAAAAGAATTATAAAGAATGATAAAAGAATTATAAAAGAATTATAAAGAATGATAAAAGATTTCTAAAGTTTTATAAAGAATTATAAAAGACTGATAAAAGAATTATAAAAGAATTATAAAGAATTATAAAGAATGATAAAAGAAATATATAAGAATGATAAATAAATTATAAAGACTGATAAAAGAATTATAAAAGAATTATACAGAATGATAAAAGTATTAGAAAGATTGATTAAAGAATGATAAAAGAATTATAAAGAATTATAAAAGAATTATAAAGAATGAGAAAAGAATTATAAAAGGATTATAAAGAATGATAAAAGAATTATAAAAGAATTAGAAAGAATGATAAAAATATTAGAAAGATTGATTAAAGAATGATAAAAGGATTATAAAGAATGATAAAAGAATTATAAAGAATGATAAAAGTATTAGAAAGATTGATTAAAGAATGCTAAAAGAATTATAAAGAATTATAAAGAATGATAAAAGAATTATAAAAGGATTGTAAAGAATGATAAAAGAATGATAAAAGAATTATAAAGAATAATAAAAGAATTATAAAGAATGATAAAAGCATTATAAATGAATTATAAACAATGATAAAAGAATTATAAAAGAATTATAAAGAATGATAAAAGATTATAAAGGATTATAAAGTATGATAAAAGAATTATAAAAGATTTATAAAGAATTATAAAGAATTGTAAAGAATGATAAAAGCATTATAAATGAATTATAAACAATGATAAAAGAATTATAAAGGATTATAAAGTATGATAAAAGAATTATAAAAGATTTATAAAGAATTACAAAGAATTGTAAAGAATGATAAAAGCATTATAAAAGAATTATAAAGAATGATAAAAGAATTATAAAGAATGATAAAACAATGATAAAAGAATTATAAAAGAATGATAAACGAATGATAAAAGAATTATAAAAGAATTATAAAATAATTGTAAAGAATTATAAAAGAATTATAAAGAATGATAAAAGAATTATAAAGAATTATAAAGAATGATAAAAGAATTATAAAAGAATTATAAAATAATTGTAAAGAATGATAAAAGAATTATAAAGAATGATAAAAGAATTATAAAAGATTTATAAAGAATGATAAAAGAATTATGAAAGAATGATTAATGAATGATAAAAGAATTATAAAGAATGATAAAAGAATTATAAAGAATGATAAAACAATGATAAAAGAATTATAAAAGAATGATAAACGAATGATAAAAGAATTATAAAAGAATTATAAAATAATTGTAAAGAATTATAAAAGAATTATAAAGAATGATAAAAGAATTATAAAGAATTATAAAGAATGATAAAAGAATTATAAAAGAATTATAAAATAATTGTAAAGAATGATAAAAGAATTATAAAACAATTATAAAGAATGATAAAAGAATTATAAAGATTTATAAAGAATTATAAAAGACTGATAAAAGAATTATAAAAGAATTATAAAGAATGATAAAAGAAATATATAAGAATGATAAATGAATTATAAAGAATGATAAAAGAATTATACAGAATGATAAAAGTATTAGAAAGATTGATTAAAGAATGATAAAAGAATTATAAAGAATTATAAAAGAATTATAAAGAATGAGAAAAGAATTATAAAAGGATTATAAAGAATGATAAAAGAATTGCAAAAGAATTATAAAGAATGATAAAAGTATTAGAAAGATTGATTAAAGAATGATAAAAGGATTATAAAGAATGATAAAAGAATTATAAAGAATGATAAAAGAATTATAAAAGGATTGTAAAGAATGATAAAAGAATTATAAAAGAATTATAAAGAATAATAAAAGAATTATAAAGAATGATAAAAGCATTATAAATGAATTATAAACAATGATAAAAGAATTATAAAAGAATTATAAAGAATGATAAAAGAATTATAAAGGATTATAAAGTATGATAAAAGAATTATAAAAGATTTATAAAGAATTACAAAGAATTGTAAAGAATGATAAAAGCATTATAAAAGAATTATAAAGAATAATAAAAGAATTATAAAAGAATTATAAAGAATAATAAAAGAATTATAAAGAATGATAAAATAATTATAAAGAATGATAAAAGTACTAGAAAGATTGATTAAAGAATTATAAAAGGATTGTAAAGAATTATAAAAGGATTGTAAAGAATGATAAAAGAATTATAAAAGAATTATAAAGAATAATAAAAGAATTATAAAGAATGATAAAAGCATTATAAATGAATTATAAACAATGATAAAAGAATTATAAAAGAATTATACAGAATGATAAAAGAATTATAAAAGGATTATAAAGAATGATAAAAGAATGATAAAAAGAATTATGAAAGAATTATAAAGTATGATAAAAGAATTATAAAGAATGATAAAAAATTATAAAGAATTACAAAGAATGATAAAAGTATTAGAAAGATTTATAAGGAATGATAAAAGAATTATAAAAGAATGATTAAAGAATTATAAAGAATGATAAAAGAATTATAAAAGAATTATAACGAATGATAAAAGAATTATAAAGAATAATAAGAGAATTATAAAGAATGATAAAAGAATTACAAAGAATGATAAAAGAATTATGAAAGAATTATAAAGTATGATAAAAGAATTATAAAGAATGATAAAAAATTATAAAGAATTATAAAGAATGATAAAAGAATTATAAAGAATTATAAAGAATGATAAAATAATGATAAAAGAATAATAAAGAATGATAAAAGAATTGTAAAGAATGATAAAAGAATTATAAAAGAATTATAAAGAATGATAAAAGAATTATAAAAGAAATATAAAGAATTATAAAAGAATTATAAACAATGATAAAAGAATTATAAAAGGATTATAAAGAATGATAAAAAATTATAAAGAATGATAAAAGAATTATAAAGAATGATAAAAAATGATAAAAGAATTATAAAGAATGATAAAAAATGATAAAAGAATTATAAAAAATGATAAAAGAATTATAAAAGATTTATAAAGAATGATAAAAGAATTATAAAAGAATGATTAAAGAATGATAAAAGAATTATAAAGAATGATAAAAGAATTGTAAAGAATGATAAAAGAATGATAAAAGAATTATAAAGAATGATAAAAGAATTATAAAAGAATTATAAAGAATGATAAAAGATTTATAAAGATTTATAAAGAATTATAAAAGGATTATAAAGAATGATAAAAGAATTACAAAAGAATCGTACAGAATGATAAAAGTATTAGAAAGATTGATTAAAGATTGATAAAATAATTATAAGGAATTATAAAGAATGATAAAAGAATTATAAAGAATGATAAAAAATGATAAAAGAATTATAAAGAATAATAAAAGAATGATAAAAGAATTATAAAGAATGATAAAAGAATTATAAAGAATTATAAAGAATGATAAAAGAATGATAAAAGAATTATAAAGAATGATAAAAAATGATAATAGAATTCTAAAGAATGATAAAAGAATTATAAAAGATTTATAAAGAATGATAAAAGAATTATAAAAGAATGATTAAAGAATGATAAAAGAATTATAAAGAATGATAAAAGAATTGTAAAGAATGAGAAAATAATTATAAAAGTATTATAAAGAATGATAAAAGAATTATAAAGAGTGATAAAAGAATTATAAAGAATGATAAAAAATGATAAAAGAATTATAAAGAATGATAAAAAATGATAAAAGAATTATAAAAAATGATAAAAGAATTATAAAAGATTTATAAAAAATGATAAAAGAATTATAAAGAATGATAAAAGAATTTTAAAGAATGATAAAAGAATGATAAAAGAATTATAAAGAATGATAAAAGAATTATAAAGAATGATAAAAGAATTATAAAGAATTATAAAGAATGATAAAAGATTTATAAAGATTTATAAAGAATGATAAAAGAATTATAAAAGACTGAAAAAAGAATTATAAAAGAATTATACAGAATGATAAAAGTATTAGAAAGATTGATTAAAGATTGATAAAAGAATTATAAGGAATTATAAAGAATGATAAAAGAATTATGAAAGGATTATAAAGAATGATAAAAGAATTATAAAAGAATTATAAAGAATGATAAAAGTATTAGAAAGATTGATTAAAGAATGATAAAAGAATTATAAAAGAATTATAAAGAATGATAAAAGAATTATAAAGGATTATAAAGAATGTTAAAAGAATTATAAAGAATAATAAAAGGATTATAAAGAATGATAAAAGAATTAAAAAAGAATTATAAAGAATGATAAAAGTATTAGAAAGAATGATTAAAGAATGATAAAAGAATTATAAATAATTATAAAAGAATTAGAAAGAATGATAAAAGAATGATAAAAGAAGTATAAAGAATGATTAAAGAATTATAAAAGATTTATAAAGAATAATAAGAGAATTATAAAGAATGATAAAAGAATTATGAAAGAATTATAAAGTATGATAAAAGAATTATAAAGAATGATAAAAAATTATAAAGAATTATTAAGAATAATAAAAGAATGATAAAAGAATTATAAAGAATGATAAAAGAATTATAAAGAATTATAAATAATGATAAAAGAATGATATAAGAATTATAAAGAATGATAAAAAATGATAATAGAATTATAAAGAATGATAAAAGAATTATAAAAGATTTATAAAGAATGATAAAAGAATGATAAAAGAATAATTAAAGAATGATAAAAGAATTATAAAGAATGATAAAGGAATTGTAAAGAATGATAAAAGAATTATAAAAGAATTATTAAGAATGATAAAAGAATTATAAAGAATGATAAAAGAATTATAAAGAATGACAAAAAATGATAAAAGAATTATAAAGAATGATAAAAAATGATAAAAGAATTATAAAGAATGATAAAAGAATTATAGAAGATTTATAAAGAATGATAAAAGAATTATGAAAGAATGATTAAAGAATGATAAAAGAATTATAAAGAATGATAAAAGAATTATAAAGAATGATAAAAGAATTATAAAAGAATTATAAAGAATGATCAAAAATGATAAAAGAATTATAAAGAATGATAAAAAAATTATAGAAGAATGATAAACGAATGATAAAAGAATTATAAAAGAATTATAAAATAATTGTAAAGAATTATAAAAGAATTATAAAGAATGATAAAAGAATTATAAAGAATTATAAAGAATGATAAAAGAATGATAAAAGAATTATAAAACAATTATAAAGAATGATAAAAGAATTATAAAAAATGATAAAAGAATGATAAAAGAATTATAAAAGAATTATAAAATAATTGTAAAGAATTATAAAAGAATTATAAAGAATGATAAAAGAATTATAAAGAATTATAAAGAATGATAAAAGAATGATAAAAGAATTATAAAACAATTATAAAGAATGATAAAAGAATTATAAAAAATGATAAAAGAATGATAAAAGAATTATAAAGAATGATCAAAAATAATAAAAGAATTATAAAGAATGATAAAAGAATTATAAAAGAATTATAAAGAATGATAAAAGATTTCTAAAGTTTTATAAAGAATTATAAAAGACTGATAAAAGAATTATAAAAGAATTATAAAGAATTATAAAGAATGATAAAAGAAATATATAAGAATGATAAATAAATTATAAAGACTGATAAAAGAATTATAAAAGAATTATACAGAATGATAAAAGTATTAGAAAGATTGATTAAAGAATGATAAAAGAATTATAAAGAATTATAAAAGAATTATAAAGAATGAGAAAAGAATTATAAAAGGATTATAAAGAATGATAAAAGAATTATAAAAGAATTAGAAAGAATGATAAAAATATTAGAAAGATTGATTAAAGAATGATAAAAGGATTATAAAGAATGATAAAAGAATTATAAAGAATGATAAAAGTATTAGAAAGATTGATTAAAGAATGCTAAAAGAATTATAAAGAATTATAAAGAATGATAAAAGAATTATAAAAGGATTGTAAAGAATGATAAAAGAATGATAAAAGAATTATAAAGAATAATAAAAGAATTATAAAGAATGATAAAAGCATTATAAATGAATTATAAACAATGATAAAAGAATTATAAAAGAATTATAAAGAATGATAAAAGATTATAAAGGATTATAAAGTATGATAAAAGAATTATAAAAGATTTATAAAGAATTATAAAGAATTGTAAAGAATGATAAAAGCATTATAAAAAAATTATAAAGAATAATAAAAGAATTATAAAAGAATTATAAAGAATAATAAAAGAATTATAAAGAATGATAAAAGAATTTTAAAGAATGATAAAAGTACTAGAAAGATTGATTAAAGAATTATAAAAGAATTATAAAGAATTATAAAAGAATTATAAAACGATTATAAAGAATGATAAAAGAATGATAAAAAGAATTATGAAAGAATTATAAAGTATGATAAAAGAATTATAAAGAATGATAAAAAATTATAAAGAATTATAAAGAATGATAAAAGTATTAGAAAGATTTATAAAGAATAATAAGAGAATTATAAAGAATGATAAAAGAATTACAAAGAATGATAAAAGAATTATGAAAGAATTATAAAGTATGATAAAAGAATTATAAAGAATGATAAAAAATTATAAAGAATTATAAAGAATAATAAAAGAATGATAAAATAATTATAAAGAATGATAAAAGAATTATAAAGAATTATAAAGAATGATAAAAGAATGATAAAAGAATTATAAAGAATGATAAAAGAATTCTAAAGAATGATAAAAGCATTGTAAAAGAATTATAAAGAATAATAAAATAATTATAAAAGAATTATAAAGAATAATAAAAGAATTATAAAGAATGATAAAAGAATTATAAAAGGATTATAAAGAATGATAAAAGAATTATAAAGAATGATAAAAGAATTCATAAGAATGATAAAAAATGATAAAAGAATTATAAAGAATGATAAAAAATGATAAAAGAATTATAAAAAATGATAAAAGAATTATAAACGATTTATAAAGAATGATAAAAGAATTATAAAAGAATGATTAAACAATGATAAAAGAATTATAAAGAATGATAAAAGAATTGTAAAGAATGATAAAAGAATGATAAAAGAATTATAAAGAATGATAAAAGAATTATAAAGAATGATAAAAGAATTATAAAGAATTATAAAGAATGATAAAAGATTTATAAAGATTTATAAAGAATGATAAAAGAATTATAAAAGACTGATAAAAGAATTATAAAAGAATTATACAGAATGATAAAAGTATTAGAAAGATTGATTAAAGATTGATAAAAGAATTATAAGGAATTATAAAGAATGATAAAAGAATTAGAAAAGGATTATAAAGAATGATAAAAGAATTATAAAGAATGATAAAAGTATTAGAAAGATTGATTAAAGAATGATAAAAGGATTATAAAGAATGATAAAAGAATTATAAAGAATGATAAAAGTATTAGAAAGATTGATTAAAGAATGTTAAAAGCATTATAAAGAATGATAAAAGAATTATAAAGAATGATAAAAGTACTAGAAAGATTGATTAAAGAATTATAAAAGAATTATAAACAATTATAAAAGAATTATAAAAGGATTATAAAGAATGATAAAAGAATGATAAAAAAAAATTATGAAAGAATTATAAAGTATGATAAAAGAATTATAAAGAATGATAAAAAATTATAAAGAATTATAAAGAATGATAAAAGTATTAGAAAGATTTATAAAGAATGATAAAAGAATTATAAAAGAATGATTAAAGAATTATAAAGAATGATAAAAGAATGATAAAAGAATTATAAAGATTGATAAAAGAATTATAAAGAATGATAAAAGAATTATAAAGAATGATAAAAGAATGATAAAAGAATTATAAAGATTTGATAAAAGAATTATAAAGAATGATAAAATAATTATAAAGAATGATAAAAGAATTATAAAGATTGATAAAAGAATTATAAAGAATGATAAAATAATTATAAAGAATGATAAAAGAATTATAAAGAATGGTAAAAGAATTGTAAAGAATGATAAAAGAATGATAAAAGAATCATAAAGATTGATAAAAGAATTATAAAGAATGATAAAATAATTATAAAAATGATAAAAGAATGATAAAGAATGATAAAAGAATTATAAAGATTGATAAAAGAATTATAAAGAATGATAAAAGAATTATAAAGAATAATAAAAGAATTATAAAGAATGATAAAAGAATGATAAAAGAATTATAAAGATTGACAAAAGAATTACAAAGAATGAAAAAAAAATTATAAAAGCATTATAAAGAATTATACAAGAATGATAAAAGAATTATAAAGAATGATAAAAGAATTATAAAAGAATTATAAAGAATGATAAAAGATTATTTAAAAAGAATTAGAAAGAATGATAAAAGAATTATGAAAGAATGATACAGAATGATAAAATAATGATAAAAGAATTATAAAGAATTATAAAGAATGATAAAAGAATGATAAAAGAATTATAAAGAATGATAAAAGAATTGTAAAGAATGATAAAAGAATTATAAAAGAATTATAAAGAATGATCAAAGAATTATAAAAGAACTTTAAAGAATTATAAAAGAATTATAAAGAATGATAAAAGAATTATAAAAGCATTATAAAGAATGATAAAAGAATTATAAAAGAATTATACAGAATGATAAAAGTATTAGAAAGATTGATTAAAGATTGATAAAAGAATTATAAGGAATTATAAAGAATGATAAAAGAATTAGAAAAGGATTATATAGAATGAAAAAAGAATTATAAAGAATGATAAAAGTATTAGAAAGATTGATTAAAGAATGATAAAAGGATTATAAAGAATGATAAAAGAATTATAAAGAATGAAAAAAGTATTAGAAAGATTGATTAAAGAATGTTAAAAGCATTATAAAGAATGATAAAAGAATTATAAAGAATGATAAAAGTACTAGAAAGATTGATTAAAGAATTATAAAAGAATTATAAACAATTATAAAAGAATTATAAAAGGATTATAAAGAATGATAAAAGAATGATAAAAAAAATTATGAAAGAATTATAAAGTATGATAAAAGAATTATAAAGAATGATAAAAAATTATAAAGAATTATAAAGAATGATAAAAGTATTAGAAAGATTTATAAAGAATGATAAAAGAATTATAAAAGAATGATTAAAGAATTATAAGGAATGATAAAAGAATGATAAAAGAATTATAAAGATTGATAAAAGAATTATAAAGAATGATAAAAGAATTATAAAGAATGATAAAAGAATGATAAAAGAATTATAAAGATTTGATAAAAGAATTATAAAGAATGATAAAATAATTATAAAGAATGATAAAAGAATTATAAAGATTGATAAAAGAATTATAAAGAATGATAAAATAATTATAAAGAATGATAAAAGAATTATAAAGAATGGTAAAAGAATTATAAAGAATGATAAAAGAATGATAAAAGAATCATAAAGATTGATAAAAGAATTATAAAGAATGATAAAATAATTATAAAAATGATAAAAGAATGATAAAGAATGATAAAAGAATTATAAAGATTGATAAAAGAATTATAAAGAATGATAAAAGAATTATAAAGAATAATAAAAGAATTATAAAGAATGATAAAAGAATGATAAAAGAATTATAAAGATTGATAGAAGAATTACAAAGAATGAAAAAAAAATTATAAAAGCATTATAAAGAATTATACAAGAATGATAAAAGAATTATAAAGAATGATAAAAGAATTATAAAAGATTTATAAAGAATTATAAAAGACTGATAAAAGAATTATAAAAGGATTATAAAGAATTATAAAGAATGATTAAAGAAATATATAAGAATGATAAATGAATTATAAAGAATGATAAAAGAATTATAAAAGAATTATACAGAATGATAAAAGTATTAGAAAGATTGATTAAAGAATGATAAAAGAATTATAAAAATTATAAAAGAATTATAAAGAATGAGAAAAGAATTATAAAAGGATTATAAAGAATGATAAAAGAATTATAAAAGAATTAGAAAGAATGATAAAAGTATTAGAAAGATTGATTAAAGAATGATAAAAGGATTATAAAGAATGATAAAAGAATTATAAAGAATGATAAAAGTATTAGAAAGATTGATTAAAGAATGTTAAAAGAATTATAAAGAATTATAAAAGAATTATAAAGAATGATAAAAGAATTATAAAAGGATTGTAAAGAATGATAAAAGAATTATAAAAGAATTATAAAGAATGATAAAAGAATTATAAAGGATTATAAAGTATGATAAAAGAATTATAAAAGATTTATAAAGAATTATAAAGAATTGTAAAGAATGATAAAAGCATTATAAAAGAATTATAAAGAATAATAAAAGAATTATAAAGAATAATAAAAGAATTATAAAGAATGATGAAAGAATTTTAAAGAATGATAAAAGTACTAGAAAGATTGATTAAAGAATTATAAAAGAATTATAAAGAATTATAAAAGAATTATAAAAGGATTATAAAGAATGATAAAAGAATGATAAAAGGAATTATGAAAGAATTATAAAGTATGATAAAAGAATTATAAAGAATGATAAAAAATTATAAAGAATTATAAAGAATGATAAAAGTATTAGAAAGATTTATAAAGAATGATAAAAGAATTATAAAAGAATGATTAAAGAATTATAAAGAATGATAAAAGAATGATAAAAGAATTATAAAGATTGATAAAAGAATTATAAAGAATGATAAAAGAATTATAAAGAATGATAAAAGAATGATAAAAGAATTATAAAGATTTGATAAAAGAATTATAAAGAATGATAAAATAATTATAAAGAATGATAAAAGAATTATAAAGATTGATAAAAGAATTATAAAGAATGATAAAATAATTATAAAGAATGATAAAAGAATTATAAAGAATGGTAAAAGAATTATAAAGAATGATAAAAGAATGATAAAAGAATCATAAAGATTGATAAAAGAATTATAAAGAATGATAAAATAATTATAAAAATGATAAAAGAATGATAAAGAATGATAATAGAATTATAAAGATTGATAAAATAATTATAAAGAATGATAAAAGAATTATAAAGAATAATAAAAGAATTATAAAGAATGATAAAAGAATGATAAAAGAATTATAAAGATTGACAAAAGAATTACAAAGAATGAAAAAAAAATTATAAAAGCATTATAAAGAATTATACAAGAATGACAAAAGAATTATAAAGAATGATAAAAGAATTATAAAAGAATTATAAAGAATGATAAAAGAATGATAAAAGATTATTTAAAAAGAATTAGAAAGAATGATAAAAGAATTATGAAAGAATGATACAGAATGATAAAATAATGATAAAAGAACTATAAAGAATTATAAAGAATGATAAAAGAATGATAAAAGAATTATAAAGAATGATAAAAGAATTGTAAAGAATGATAAAAGAATTATAAAAGAATTATAAAGAATGATCAAAGAATTATAAAAGAACTTTAAAGAATTATAAAAGAATTATAAAGAATGATAAAAGAATTATAAAAGCATTATAAAGAATGATAAAAGAATTATAAAAGAATTATACAGAATGATAAAAGTATTAGAAAGATTGATTAAAGATTGATAAAAGAATTATAAGGAATTATAAAGAATGATAAAAGAATTAGAAAAGGATTATAAAGAATGAAAAAAGAATTATAAAGAATGATAAAAGTATTAGAAAGATTGATTAAAGAATGATAAAAGGATTATAAAGAATGATAAAAGAATTATAAAGAATGAAAAAAGTATTAGAAAGATTGATTAAAGAATGTTAAAAGCATTATAAAGAATGATAAAAGAATTATAAAGAATGATAAAAGTACTAGAAAGATTGATTAAAGAATTATAAAAGAATTATAAACAATTATAAAAGAATTATAAAAGGATTATAAAGAATGATAAAAGAATGATAAAAAAAATTATGAAAGAATTATAAAGTATGATAAAAGAATTATAAAGAATGATAAAAAATTATAAAGAATTATAAAGAATGATAAAAGTATTAGAAAGATTTATAAAGAATGATTAAAGAATTATAAAAGAATGATTAAAGAATTATAAGGAATGATAAAAGAATGATAAAAGAATTATAAAGATTGATAAAAGAATTATAAAGAATGATAAAAGAATTATAAAGAATGATAAAAGAATGATAAAAGAATTATAAAGATTTGATAAAAGAATTATAAAGAATGATAAAATAATTATAAAGAATGATAAAAGAATTATAAAGATTGATAAAAGAATTATAAAGAATGATAAAATAATTATAAAGAATGATAAAAGAATTATAAAGAATGGTAAAAGAATTATAAAGAATGATAAAAGAATGATAAAAGAATCATAAAGATTGATAAAAGAATTATAAAGAATGATAAAATAATTATAAAAATGATAAAAGAATGATAAAGAATGATAAAAGAATTATAAAGATTGATAAAAGAATTATAAAGAATGATAAAAGAATTATAAAGAATAATAAAAGAATTATAAAGAATGATAAAAGAATGATAAAAGAATTATAAAGATTGATAAAAGAATTACAAAGAATGAAAAAAAAATTATAAAAGCCTTATAAAGAATTATACAAGAATGATAAAAGAATTATAAAGAATGATAAAAGAATTATAAAAGAATTATAAAGAATGATAAAAGAATGATAAAAGATTATTTAAAAAGAATTAGAAAGAATGATAAAAGAATTATGAAAGAATGATACAGAATGATAAAATAATGATTAAAGAATTATAAAGAATTATAAAGAATGATAAAAGAATGATAAAAGAATTATAAAGAATGATAAAAGAATTATAAAAGCATTATAAAGAATGATAAAAGAATTATAAAAGAATTATAAAGAATGATAAAAGATTTCTAAAGATTTATAAAGAATTATAAAAGACTGATAAAAGAATTATAAAAGGATTATAAAGAATTATAAAGAATGATTAAAGAAATATATAAGAATGATAAATGAATTATAAAGAATGATAAAAGAATTATAAAAGAATTATACAGAATGATAAAAGTATTAGAAAGATTGATTAAAGAATGATAAAAGAATTATAAAAATTATAAAAGAATTATAAAGAATGAGAAAAGAATTATAAAAGGATTATAAAGAATGATAAAAGAATTATAAAAGAATTAGAAAGAATGATATAAGTATTAGAAAGATTGATTAAAGAATGATAAAAGGATTATAAAGAATGATAAAAGAATTATAAAGAATGATACAAGTATTAGAAAGATTGATTAAAGAATGTTAAAAGAATTATAAAGAATTATAAAAGAATTATAAAAGGATTATAAAGAATGATAAAAGAATGATAAAAGATTTATAAAGAATTATAAAGAATTGTAAAGAATGATAAAAGCATTATAAAAGAATTATAAAGAATAATAAAAGAATTATAAAGAATAATAAAAGAATTATAAAGAATGATGAAAGAATTTTAAAGAATGATAAAAGTACTAGAAAGATTGATTAAAGAATTATAAAAGAATTATAAAGAATTATAAAAGAATTATAAAAGGATTATAAAGAATGATAAAAGAATGATAAAAAGAATTATGAAAGAATTATAAAGTATGATAAAAGAATTATAAAGAATGATAAAAAATTATAAAGAATTATAAAGAATGATAAAAGTATTAGAAAGATTTATAAAGAATGATAAAAGAATTATAAAAGAATGATTAAAGAATTATAAAGAATGATAAAAGAATTATAAAAGAAGTATAAAGAATGATAAAAGAATTATAAAGAATAATAAGAGAATTATAAAGAATGATAAAAGAATTACAAAGAATGATAAAAGAATTATGAAAGAATTATAAAGTATGATAAAAGAATTATAAAGAATGATAAAAAATTATAAAGAATTATAAAGAATAATAAAAGAATGATAAAATAATTATAAAGAATGATAAAAGAATTATAAAGAATTATAAAGAATGATAAAAGAATGATAAAAGAATGATAAAGAATGATAAAAGAATTGTAAAGAATGATAAAAGAATTATAAAAGAATGATTAAACAATGATAAAAGAATTATAAAGAATGATAAAAGAATTGTAAAGAATGATAAAAGAATGATAAAAGAATTATAAAGAATGATAAAAGAATTATAAAGAATGATAAAAGAATTATAAAGAATTATAAAGAATGATAAAAGATTTATAAAGATTTATAAAGAATGATAAAAGAATTATAAAAGACTGATAAAAGAATTATAAAAGAATTATACAGAATGATAAAAGTATTAGAAAGATTGATTAAAGATTGATAAAAGAATTATAAGGAATTATAAAGAATGATAAAAGAATTAGAAAAGGATTATAAAGAATGATAAAAGTATTAGAAAGATTGATTAAAGAATGATAAAAGGATTATAAAGAATGATAAAAGAATTATAAAGAATGATAAAAGTATTAGAAAGATTGATTAAAGAATGTTAAAAGCATTATAAAGAATGATAAAAGAATTATAAAGAATGATAAAAGTACTAGAAAGATTGATTAAAGAATTATAAAAGAATTATAAACAATTATAAAAGAATTATAAAAGGATTATAAAGAATGATAAAAGAATGATAAAAAAAATTATGAAAGAATTATAAAGTATGATAACAGAATTATAAAGAATGATAAAAAATTATAAAGAATTATAAAGAATGATAAAAGTATTAGAAAGATTTATAAAGAATGATCAAAGAATTATAAAAGAATGATTAAAGAATTATAAAGAATGATAAAAGAATTATAAAGAATGATAAAAGAATTATAAAGAATTATAAAGAATGATAAAAGATTTATAAAGATTTATGAAGAATGATAAAAGAATTATAAAAGACTGATAAAAGAATTAAATAGAATTATACAGAATGATAAAAGTATTAGAAAGATTGATTAAAGATTGATAAAAGAATTATAAGGAATTATAAAGAATGATAAAAGAATTAGAAAAGGATTATAAAGAATGATAAAAGAATTATATAGAATGATAAAAAAATTATAAAGAATTATAAAGAATGATAAAAGTATTAGAAAGATTTATAAAGAATGATAAAAGAATTATAAAAGAATGATTAAAGAATTATAAAGAATGATAAAAGAATGATAAAAGAATTATAAAGATTGATAAAAGAATTATAAAGAATGATAAAAGAATTATAAAGAATGATAAAAGAATGAAAAAAGAATTATAAAGATTTGATAAAAGAATTATAAAGAATGATAAAATAATTATAAAGAATGATAAAAGAATTATAAAGATTGATAAAAGAATTATAAAGAATGATAAAATAATTATAAAGAATGATAAAAGAATTATAAAGAATGGTAAAAGAATTATAAAGAATGATAAAAGAATGATAAAAGAATCATAAAGATTGATAAAAGAATTTAAAAAAATGATAAAATAATTATAAAGAATGATAAAAGAATGGCAAAGAATGATAAAAGAATTATAAAAAAATTATAAAGATTGATAAAAGAATTATAAAGAATGATAAAAGAATTATAAAGAATAATAAAAGAATTATAAAGAATGATAAAAGAATTATAAAGAATAATAAAAGAATTATAAAGAATGATAAAAGTATTAGAAAGATTGATTAAAGAATTATAAAAGAATTATAAAGAATTATAAAAGAATTATAAAGAATGATAAAAGAATGATAAAAAGAATTTGAAAGAATTATAAAGTATGATAAAAAGAATTATAAAGAATGATAAAAAATTATAAAGAATTATAAATAATGATAAAAGTATTAGAAAGATTTATAAACAATGATAAAAGCATTATAAAAGAATGATTAAAGAATTATAAAGAATGATAAAAGAATGATAAAAGAATTATAAAGATTGATAAAAGAATTATAAAGAATGATAAAAGAATTATAAAGAATGATAAAAGAATGATAAAAAGAATGATAAAGATTGATAAAATAATTATAAAGAATTATAAATAATGATAAAAGTATTAGAAAGATTTATAAACAATGATAAAAGCATTATAAAAGAATGATTAAAGAATTATAAAGAATGATAAAAGAATGATAAAAGAATTATAAAGATTGATAAAAGAATTATAAAGAATGATAAAAGAATTATAAAGAATGATAAAAGAATGATAAAAGAATTATAAAGATTGATAAAAGAATTATAAAAAATGATAAAATAATTATAAAGAATGATAAAAGAATTATAAAGAATGATAAAAGAATTATAAAAGAATTATAAAGATTGATAAAAGAATTATAAAGAATGATAAAATAATTATAAAGAATAATAAAAGAATTATAAAGAATGATAAAAGAATTATAAAGATTGATAAAAGAATTATAAAAGAATTATAAAGAATGATAAAAGTATTAGAAAGATTGATTAAAGAATGTTAAAAGCATTATAAAGAATGATAAAAGAATTATAAAGAATGATAAAAGTACTAGAAAGATTGATTAAAGAATTATAAAAGAATTATAAACAATTATAAAAGAATTATAAAAGGATTATAAAGAATGATAAAAGAATGATAAAAAAAAATTATGAAAGAATTATAAAGTATGATAAAAGAATTATAAAGAATGATAAAAAATTATAAAGAATTATAAAGAATGATAAAAGTATTAGAAAGATTTATAAAGAATGATAAAAGAATTATAAAAGAATGATTAAAGAATTATAAAGAATGATAAAAGAATGATAAAAGAATTATAAAGATTGATAAAAGAATTATAAAGAATGATAAAAGAATTATAAAGAATGATAAAAGAATGATAAAAGAATTATAAAGATTTGATAAAAGAATTATAAAGAATGATAAAATAATTATAAAGAATGATAAAAGAATTATAAAGATTGATAAAAGAATTATAAAGAATGATAAAATAATTATAAAGAATGATAAAAGAATTATAAAGAATGGTAAAAGAATTGTAAAGAATGATAAAAGAATGATAAAAGAATCATAAAGATTGATAAAAGAATTATAAAGAATGATAAAATAATTATAAAAATGATAAAAGAATGATAAAGAATGATAATAGAATTATAAAGATTGATAAAAGAATTATAAAGAATGATAAAAGAATTATAAAGAATAATAAAAGAATTATAAAGAATGATAAAAGAATGATAAAAGAATTATAAAGATTGACAAAAGAATTACAAAGAATGAAAAAAAAATTATAAAAGCATTATAAAGAATTATACAAGAATGATAAAAGAATTATAAAGAATGATAAAAGAATTATAAAAGAATTATAAAGAATGATAAAAGATTATTTAAAAAGAATTAGAAAGAATGATAAAAGAATTATGAAAGAATGATACAGAATGATAAAATAATGATAAAAGAATTATAAAGAATTATAAAGAATGATAAAAGAATGATAAAAGAATTATAAAGAATGATAAAAGAATTGTAAAGAATGATAAAAGAATTATAAAAGAATTATAAAGAATGATCAAAGAATTATAAAAGAACTTTAAAGAATTATAAAAGAATTATAAAGAATGATAAAAGAATTATAAAAGCATTATATAGAATGATAAAAGAATTATAAAAGAATTATACAGAATGATAAAAGTATTAGAAAGATTGATTAAAGATTGATAAAAGAATTATAAGGAATTATAAAGAATGATAAAAGAATTAGAAAAGGATTATATAGAATGAAAAAAGAATTATAAAGAATGATAAAAGTATTAGAAAGATTGATTAAAGAATGATAAAAGGATTATAAAGAATGATAAAAGAATTATAAAGAATGAAAAAAGTATTAGAAAGATTGATTAAAGAATGTTAAAAGCATTATAAAGAATGATAAAAGAATTATAAAGAATGATAAAAGTACTAGAAAGATTGATTAAAGAATTATAAAAGAATTATAAACAATTATAAAAGAATTATAAAAGGATTATAAAGAATGATAAAAGAATGATAAAAAAAATTATGAAAGAATTATAAAGTATGATAAAAGAATTATAAAGAATGATAAAAAATTATAAAGAATTATAAAGAATGATAAAAGTATTAGAAAGATTTATAAAGAATGATAAAAGAATTATAAAAGAATGATTAAAGAATTATAAGGAATGATAAAAGAATGATAAAAGAATTATAAAGATTGATAAAAGAATTATAAAGAATGATAAAAGAATTATAAAGAATGATAAAAGAATGATAAAAGAATTATAAAGATTTGATAAAAGAATTATAAAGAATGATAAAATAATTATAAAGAATGATAAAAGAATTATAAAGATTGATAAAAGAATTATAAAGAATGATAAAATAATTATAAAGAATGATAAAAGAATTATAAAGAATGGTAAAAGAATTATAAAGAATGATAAAAGAATGATAAAAGAATCATAAAGATTGATAAAAGAATTATAAAGAATGATAAAATAATTATAAAAATGATAAAAGAATGATAAAGAATGATAAAAGAATTATAAAGATTGATAAAAGAATTATAAAGAATGATAAAAGAATTATAAAGAATAATAAAAGAATTATAAAGAATGATAAAAGAATGATAAAAGAATTATAAAGATTGATAGAAGAATTACAAAGAATGAAAAAAAAATTATAAAAGCATTATAAAGAATTATACAAGAATGATAAAAGAATTATAAAGAATGATAAAAGAATTATAAAAGAATTATAAAGAATGATAAAAGAATGATAAAAGATTATTTAAAAAGAATTAGAAAGAATGATAAAAGAATTATGAAAGAATGATACAGAATGATAAAATAATGATTAAAGAATTATAAAGAATTATAAAGAATGATAAAAGAATGATAAAAGAATTATAAAGAATGATAAAAGAATTATAAAAGCATTATAAAGAATGATAAAAGAATTATAAAAGAATTATAAAGAATGATAAAAGATTTCTAAAGATTTATAAAGAATTATAAAAGACTGATAAAAGAATTATAAAAGGATTATAAAGAATTATAAAGAATGATTAAAGAAATATATAAGAATGATAAATGAATTATAAAGAATGATAAAAGAATTATAAAAGAATTATACAGAATGATAAAAGTATTAGAAAGATTGATTAAAGAATGATAAAAGAATTATAAAAATTATAAAAGAATTATAAAGAATGAGAAAAGAATTATAAAAGGATTATAAAGAATGATAAAAGAATTATAAAAGAATTAGAAAGAATGATAAAAGTATTAGAAAGATTGATTAAAGAATGATAAAAGGATTATAAAGAATGATAAAAGAATTATAAAGAATAATAAAAGTATTAGAAAGATTGATTAAAGAATGTTAAAAGAATTATAAAGAATTATAAAAGAATTATAAAGAATGATAAAAGAATTATAAAAGGATTGTAAAGAATGATAAAAGAATTATAAAAGAATTATAAAGAATGATAAAAGAATTATAAAGGATTATAAAGTATGATAAAAGAATTATAAAAGATTTATAAAGAATTATAAAGAATTGTAAAGAATGATAAAAGCATTATAAAAGAATTATAAAGAATAATAAAAGAATTATAAAGAATAATAAAAGAATTATAAAGAATGATGAAAGAATTTTAAAGAATGATAAAAGTACTAGAAAGATTGATTAAAGAATTATAAAAGAATTATAAAGAATTATAAAAGAATTATAAAGAATGATAAAAGAATGATAAAAGGAATTATGAAAGAATTATAAAGTATGATAAAAGAATTATAAAGAATGATAAAAAATTATAAAGAATTATAAAGAATGATAAAAGTATTAGAAAGATTTATAAAGAATGATAAAAGAATTATAAAAGAATGATTAAAGAATTATAAAGAATGATAAAAGAATGATAAAAGAATTATAAAGATTGATAAAAGAATTATAAAGAATGATAAAAGAATTATAAAGAATGATAAAAGAATGATAAAAGAATTATAAAGATTTGATAAAAGAATTATAAAGAATGATAAAATAATTATAAAGAATGATAAAAGAATTATAAAGATTGATAAAAGAATTATAAAGAATGATAAAATAATTATAAAGAATGATAAAAGAATTATAAAGAATGGTAAAAGAATTATAAAGAATGATAAAAGAATGATAAAAGAATCATAAAGATTGATAAAAGAATTATAAAGAATGATAAAATAATTATAAAAATGATAAAAGAATGATAAAGAATGATAATAGAATTATAAAGATTGATAAAATAATTATAAAGAATGATAAAAGAATTATAAAGAATAATAAAAGAATTATAAAGAATGATAAAAGAATGATAAAAGAATTATAAAGATTGACAAAAGAATTACAAAGAATGAAAAAAAAATTATAAAAGCATTATAAAGAATTATACAAGAATGATAAAAGAATTATAAAGAATGATAAAAGAATTATAAAAGAATTATAAAGAATGATAAAAGAATGATAAAAGATTATTTAAAAAGAATTAGAAAGAATGATAAAAGAATTATGAAAGAATGATACAGAATGATAAAATAATGATAAAAGAATTATAAAGAATTATAAAGAATGATAAAAGAATGATAAAAGAATTATAAAGAATGATAAAAGAATTGTAAAGAATGATAAAAGAATTATAAAAGAATTATAAAGAATGATCAAAGAATTATAAAAGAACTTTAAAGAATTATAAAAGAATTATAAAGAATGATAAAAGAATTATAAAAGCATTATAAAGAATGATAAAAGAATTATACAGAATGATAAAAGTATTAGAAAGATTGATTAAAGATTGATAAAAGAATTATAAGGAATTATAAAGAATGATAAAAGAATTAGAAAAGGATTATAAAGAATGAAAAAAGAATTATAAAGAATGATAAAAGTATTAGAAAGATTGATTAAAGAATGATAAAAGGATTATAAAGAATGATAAAAGAATTATAAAGAATGAAAAAAGTATTAGAAAGATTGATTAAAGAATGTTAAAAGCATTATAAAGAATGATAAAAGAATTATAAAGAATGATAAAAGTACTAGAAAGATTGATTAAAGAATTATAAAAGAATTATAAACAATTATAAAAGAATTATAAAAGGATTATAAAGAATGATAAAAGAATGATAAAAAAAATTATGAAAGAATTATAAAGTATGATAAAAGAATTATAAAGAATGATAAAAAATTATAAAGAATTATAAAGAATGATAAAAGTATTAGAAAGATTTATAAAGAATGATTAAAGAATTATAAAAGAATGATTAAAGAATTATAAGGAATGATAAAAGAATGATAAAAGAATTATAAAGATTGATAAAAGAATTATAAAGAATGATAAAAGAATTATAAAGAATGATAAAAGAATGATAAAAGAATTATAAAGATTTGATAAAAGAATTATAAAGAATGATAAAATAATTATAAAGAATGATAAAAGAATTATAAAGATTGATAAAATAATTATAAAGAATGATAAAATAATTATAAAGAATGATAAAAGAATTATAAAGAATGGTAAAAGAATTATAAAGAATGATAAAAGAATGATAAAAGAATCATAAAGATTGATAAAAGAATTATAAAGAATGATAAAATAATTATAAAAATGATAAAAGAATGATAAAGAATGATAAAAGAATTATAAAGATTGATAAAAGAATTATAAAGAATGATAAAAGAATTATAAAGAATAATAAAAGAATTATAAAGAATGATAAAAGAATGATAAAAGAATTATAAAGATTGATAAAAGAATTACAAAGAATGAAAAAAAAATTATAAAAGCATTATAAAGAATTATACAAGAATGATAAAAGAATTATAAAGAATGATAAAAGAATTATAAAAGAATTATAAAGAATGATAAAAGAATGATAAAAGATTATTTAAAAAGAATTAGAAAGAATGATAAAAGAATTATGAAAGAATGATACAGAATGATAAAATAATGATTAAAGAATTATAAAGAATTATAAAGAATGATAAAAGAATGATAAAAGAATTATAAAGAATGATAAAAGAATTATAAAAGCATTATAAAGAATGATAAAAGAATTATAAAAGAATTATAAAGAATGATAAAAGATTTCTAAAGATTTATAAAGAATTATAAAAGACTGATAAAAGAATTATAAAAGGATTATAAAGAATTATAAAGAATGATTAAAGAAATATATAAGAATGATAAATGAATTATAAAGAATGATAAAAGAATTATAAAAGAATTATACAGAATGATAAAAGTATTAGAAAGATTGATTAAAGAATGATAAAAGAATTATAAAAATTATAAAAGAATTATAAAGAATGAGAAAAGAATTATAAAAGGATTATAAAGAATGATAAAAGAATTATAAAAGAATTAGAAAGAATGATAAAAGTATTAGAAAGATTGATTAAAGAATGATAAAAGGATTATAAAGAATGATAAAAGAATTATAAAGAATGATACAAGTATTAGAAAGATTGATTAAAGAATGTTAAAAGAATTATAAAGAATTATAAAAGAATTATAAAAGGATTATAAAGAATGATAAAAGAATGATAAAAGATTTATAAAGAATTATAAAGAATTGTAAAGAATGATAAAAGCATTATAAAAGAATTATAAAGAATAATAAAAGAATTATAAAGAATAATAAAAGAATTATAAAGAATGATGAAAGAATTTTAAAGAATGATAAAAGTACTAGAAAGATTGATTAAAGAATTATAAAAGAATTATAAAGAATTATAAAAGAATTATAAAAGGATTATAAAGAATGATAAAAGAATGATAAAAAGAATTATGAAAGAATTATAAAGTATGATAAAAGAATTATAAAGAATGATAAAAAATTATAAAGAATTATAAAGAATGATAAAAGTATTAGAAAGATTTATAAAGAATGATAAAAGAATTATAAAAGAATGATTAAAGAATTATAAAGAATGATAAAAGAATTATAAAAGAAGTATAAAGAATGATAAAAGAATTATAAAGAATAATAAGAGAATTATAAAGAATGATAAAAGAATTACAAAGAATGATAAAAGAATTATGAAAGAATTATAAAGTATGATAAAAGAATTATAAAGAATGATAAAAAATTATAAAGAATTATAAAGAATAATAAAAGAATGATAAAATAATTATAAAGAATGATAAAAGAATTATAAAGAATTATAAAGAATGATAAAAGAATGATAAAAGAATGATAAAGAATGATAAAAGAATTGTAAAGAATGATAAAAGAATTATAAAAGAATGATTAAACAATGATAAAAGAATTATAAAGAATGATAAAAGAATTGTAAAGAATGATAAAAGAATGATAAAAGAATTATAAAGAATGATAAAAGAATTATAAAGAATGATAAAAGAATTATAAAGAATTATAAAGAATGATAAAAGATTTATAAAGATTTATAAAGAATGATAAAAGAATTATAAAAGACTGATAAAAGAATTATAAAAGAATTATACAGAATGATAAAAGTATTAGAAAGATTGATTAAAGATTGATAAAAGAATTATAAGGAATTATAAAGAATGATAAAAGAATTAGAAAAGGATTATAAAGAATGATAAAAGTATTAGAAAGATTGATTAAAGAATGATAAAAGGATTATAAAGAATGATAAAAGAATTATAAAGAATGATAAAAGTATTAGAAAGATTGATTAAAGAATGTTAAAAGCATTATAAAGAATGATAAAAGAATTATAAAGAATGATAAAAGTACTAGAAAGATTGATTAAAGAATTATAAAAGAATTATAAACAATTATAAAAGAATTATAAAAGGATTATAAAGAATGATAAAAGAATGATAAAAAAAATTATGAAAGAATTATAAAGTATGATAACAGAATTATAAAGAATGATAAAAAATTATAAAGAATTATAAAGAATGATAAAAGTATTAGAAAGATTTATAAAGAATGATCAAAGAATTATAAAAGAATGATTAAAGAATTATAAAGAATGATAAAAGAATTATAAAGAATGATAAAAGAATTATAAAGAATTATAAAGAATGATAAAAGATTTATAAAGATTTATAAAGAATGATAAAAGAATTATAAAAGACTGATAAAAGAATTAAATAGAATTATACAGAATGATAAAAGTATTAGAAAGATTGATTAAAGATTGATAAAAGAATTATAAGGAATTATAAAGAATGATAAAAGAATTAGAAAAGGATTATAAAGAATGATAAAAGAATTATATAGAATGATAAAAAAATTATAAAGAATTATAAAGAATGATAAAAGTATTAGAAAGATTTATAAAGAATGATAAAAGAATTATAAAAGAATGATTAAAGAATTATAAAGAATGATAAAAGAATGATAAAAGAATTATAAAGATTGATAAAAGAATTATAAAGAATGATAAAAGAATTATAAAGAATGATAAAAGAATGAAAAAAGAATTATAAAGATTTGATAAAAGAATTATAAAGAATGATAAAATAATTATAAAGAATGATAAAAGAATTATAAAGATTGATAAAAGAATTATAAAGAATGATAAAATAATTATAAAGAATGATAAAAGAATTATAAAGAATGGTAAAAGAATTATAAAGAATGATAAAAGAATGATAAAAGAATCATAAAGATTGATAAAAGAATTTAAAAAAATGATAAAATAATTATAAAGAATGATAAAAGAATGGCAAAGAATGATAAAAGAATTATAAAAAAATTATAAAGATTGATAAAAGAATTATAAAGAATGATAAAAGAATTATAAAGAATAATAAAAGAATTATAAAGAATGATAAAAGAATTATAAAGAATAATAAAAGAATTATAAAGAATGATAAAAGTATTAGAAAGATTGATTAAAGAATTATAAAAGAATTATAAAGAATTATAAAAGAATTATAAAGAATGATAAAAGAATGATAAAAAGAATTTGAAAGAATTATAAAGTATGATAAAAAGAATTATAAAGAATGATAAAAAATTATAAAGAATTATAAATAATGATAAAAGTATTAGAAAGATTTATAAACAATGATAAAAGCATTATAAAAGAATGATTAAAGAATTATAAAGAATGATAAAAGAATGATAAAAGAATTATAAAGATTGATAAAAGAATTATAAAGAATGATAAAAGAATTATAAAGAATGATAAAAGAATGATAAAAAGAATTATAAAGATTGATAAAATAATTATAAAGAATTATAAATAATGATAAAAGTATTAGAAAGATTTATAAACAATGATAAAAGCATTATAAAAGAATGATTAAAGAATTATAAAGAATGATAAAAGAATGATAAAAGAATTATAAAGATTGATAAAAGAATTATAAAGAATGATAAAAGAATTATAAAGAATGATAAAAGAATGATAAAAGAATTATAAAGATTGATAAAAGAATTATAAAAAATGATAAAATAATTATAAAGAATGATAAAAGAATTATAAAGAATGATAAAAGAATTATAAAAGAATTATAAAGATTGATAAAAGAATTATAAAGAATGATAAAATAATTATAAAGAATAATAAAAGAATTATAAAGAATGATAAAAGAATTATAAAGATTGATAAAAGAATTATAAAAGAATTATAAAGAATGATAAAAGAATTATAAAAAAAATTATAAAGAATAATAACAGAATTATAAAGAATGATAAAAGAATGATAAAAGAATTACAAAGAATGATAAAAGAATTATGAAAGAATTATAAAGAATGATAAAATAATGATAAAAGAATTATAAAAGATTTATAAAGAATGATAAAAGAATTATAAAAGAATGATTAGAGAATGATAAAAGAATTATAAAGAATGATAAAAGAATTGTAAAGAATGATAAAAGAATTATATAAGAATTATAAAGAATGATAAAAGAATTATAAAGAATGATAAAAGAATTATAAAAGAATTATAAAGAATGATAAAAGAATTATAAAAATGATAAAAAATGATAAAAGAATTATAAAGAATGATAAAAGAATTATAAAAGATTTATAAAGAATGATAAAAGAATTATAAAAGAATGATTAAAGAATGATAAAAGAATTATAAAGAATGATAAAAGAATTGTAAATGAATTATAAAGAATGATAAAAGAATTATAAAGAATGATAAAAAATGATAAAAGAATTATAAAGAATGATAAAAGAATTATAAAAGATTTATAAAGAATGATAAAAGAATTACAAAAGAATGATTAAAGAATGATAAAAGAATTATAAAGAATGATAAAAGAATTATAAAAGAATTATAAAGAATGATAAAAAAATGATAAAAGAATTATAAAGAATGATAAAAGAATTATAAAAATTATAAAGAATGATAAAAGAATTATAAAAGAATGATAAAAGAATTATAGATACATAGAAACATAGAAAATAGGTGCAGGAGCAGGCCATTCAGCCCTTCTAGACTGCACCGCCATTCAATGAGTTCATGGCTGAACATGAAACTTCAGTACCCCCTTCCTGCTTTCTCGCCATAACCCTTGATCCCCCGAATAGTAAGGACTTCATCTAACTCCCTTTTGAATATATTTAGTGAATTGGCCTCAACTACTTTCTGTGGTAGAGAATTCCACAGGTTCACCACTCTGGGTGAAGATGTTTCTCCTCATCTCGGTCCTAAATGGCTTACCCCTTATCCTCAGACTGTGACCCCTGGTTCTGGACTTCCCCAACATTGGGAACATTCTTCCTGCATCTAACCTGTCTAAACCCGTCAGAATTTTAAACGTTTCCATGAGGTCCCCTCTCATTCTTCTGAACTCCAGTGAATACAAGCCCAGTTGATCCAGTCTTTCTTGATAGGTCAGTCCCGCCATCCCAGGAATCAGTCTGGTGAATATTCGCTGCACTCCCTCAATAGCAAGAATGTCCTTCCTCAAGTTAGGAGACCAAAACTGTACACAATACTCCAGGTGTGGCCTCACCAAGGCCCTGTACAACTGTAGCAACACCTCCCTGCCCCTGTATTCAAATCCCCTCGCTATGAAGGCCAACATGCCATTTGCTTTCTTAACCGCCTGCTGTACCTGCATGCTAACCTTCAATGACTGATGTACCATGACACCCAGGTCTCGTTGCACCTTCCCTTTTCCTAATCTGTCACCATTCAGATAATAGTCTGTCTCTCTGTTTTTACCACCAAAGTGGATAACCTCACATTTATCCACATTATACTTCATCTGTCATGCATTTGCCCACTCACCTAATCTATCCAAGTCACTCTGCAGCCTAATAGCATCCTCCTCGCAGCTCACACTGCCACCCAACTTAGTGTCATCCGCAAATTTGGAGATACTGCATTTAATCCCCTCGTCTAAATCATTAATGTACAATGTAAACAGCTGGGGCCCCAGCACAGAACCTTGCGGCACCCCACTAGTCACTGCCTGCCATTCTGAAAAGTACCCGTTTACTCCTACTCTTTGCTTCCTGTCTGACAACCAGTTCTCAATCCACGTCAGCACACTACCCCCAATCCCATGTGCTTTAACTTTGCACATTAATCTCTTGTGTGGGACCTTGTCGAAAGCCTTCTGAAAGTCCAAATATACCACATCAACTGGTTCTTCTTTGTCCACTTTACTGGAAACATCCTCAAAAAATTCCAGAAGATTTGTCAAGCATGATTTCCCTTTCACAAATCCATGCTGACTTGGACCTATCATGTCACCATTTTCCAGATGCACTGCTATGATATCCTTATAAAAGAATTATAAAGAATGATAAAAGAATTATAAAAGAATTATAAAGAATGATAAAAGTATTAGAAAGGTTGATAAAAGAATGATATAGAATGATAAAAGAATTATAAAAATGATAAAACAATTATAAAACAATTATAAAGAATGATAAAAGAATTATATAGAATAATAAAAGAATGATAAAAGATTATAAAAGAATTATAAAGAATGATAGAAGAATTATAAAGAATTGTAAAGAATGATAAAAGAATTATATAGAATGATAATAAAATTATAAAAGAATTATAAAGAGTGATAAAAGAATTATAAAGATTGATAAAAGAATGATATAAGAATGATAAACGAATGATAAAAGCATGATATAGAATGATGATAAAATTATAAAAGAATTATAAAGAATGATAAAAGAATTATAAAGAATTGTAAAGAATGATAAAATAATTATATAAGAATGATAAAAGAATTATAAAGAATGATAAAAGTATTAGAAAGAATGATTAAAGAATGATAAAAGAATTATAAAGAATTATAAAATAATTATAAAGAATGATAAAAGAATGATAAAAGAATTATAAAGAATGATAAAGAATGATAAAAGAATTATAAAAGAATTATAAAGAATGATAAAAGAATTATAAAGAATGATAAAAGAATTGTAAAGAATGATAAAAGAATTATATAAGAATTATAAAGAATGATAAAAGAATTATAAAGAATGATAAAAGAATTATAAAAGAATTATAAAGAATGATAAAAGAATTATAAAAATGATAAAAAATGATAAAAGAATTATAAAGAATGATAAAAGAATTATAAAAGATTTATAAAGAATGATAAAAGAATTATAAAAGAATGATTAAAGAATGATAAAAGAATTATAAAGAATGATAAAAGAATTGTAAATGAATTATAAAGAATGATAAAAGAATTATAAAGAATGATAAAAAATGATAAAAGAATTATAAAGAATGATAAAAGAATTATAAAAGATTTATAAAGAATGATAAAAAAATGATAAAAGAATTATAAAGAATGATAAAAGAATTATAAAAATTATAAAGAATGATAAAAGAATTATAAAAGAATGATAAAAGAATTATAGATACATAGAAACATAGAAAATAGGTGCAGGAGCAGGCCATTCAGCCCTTCTAGACTGCACCGCCATTCAATGAGTTCATGGCTGAACATGAAACTTCAGTACCCCCTTCCTGCTTTCTCGCCATAACCCTTGATCCCCCGAATAGTAAGGACTTCATCTAACTCCCTTTTGAATATATTTAGTGAATTGGCCTCAACTACTTTCTGTGGTAGAGAATTCCACAGGTTCACCACTCTGGGTGAAGATGTTTCTCCTCATCTCGGTCCTAAATGGCTTACCCCTTATCCTCAGACTGTGACCCCTGGTTCTGGACTTCCCCAACATTGGGAACATTCTTCCTGCATCTAACCTGTCTAAACCCGTCAGAATTTTAAACGTTTCCATGAGGTCCCCTCTCATTCTTCTGAACTCCAGTGAATACAAGCCCAGTTGATCCAGTCTTTCTTGATAGGTCAGTCCCGCCATCCCAGGAATCAGTCTGGTGAATATTCGCTGCACTCCCTCAATAGCAAGAATGTCCTTCCTCAAGTTAGGAGACCAAAACTGTACACAATACTCCAGGTGTGGCCTCACCAAGGCCCTGTACAACTGTAGCAACACCTCCCTGCCCCTGTATTCAAATCCCCTCGCTATGAAGGCCAACATGCCATTTGCTTTCTTAACCGCCTGCTGTACCTGCATGCTAACCTTCAATGACTGATGTACCATGACACCCAGGTCTCGTTGCACCTTCCCTTTTCCTAATCTGTCACCATTCAGATAATAGTCTGTCTCTCTGTTTTTACCACCAAAGTGGATAACCTCACATTTATCCACATTATACTTCATCTGTCATGCATTTGCCCACTCACCTAATCTATCCAAGTCACTCTGCAGCCTAATAGCATCCTCCTCGCAGCTCACACTGCCACCCAACTTAGTGTCATCCGCAAATTTGGAGATACTGCATTTAATCCCCTCGTCTAAATCATTAATGTACAATGTAAACAGCTGGGGCCCCAGCACAGAACCTTGCGGCACCCCACTAGTCACTGCCTGCCATTCTGAAAAGTACCCGTTTACTCCTACTCTTTGCTTCCTGTCTGACAACCAGTTCTCAATCCACGTCAGCACACTACCCCCAATCCCATGTGCTTTAACTTTGCACATTAATCTCTTGTGTGGGACCTTGTCGAAAGCCTTCTGAAAGTCCAAATATACCACATCAACTGGTTCTTCTTTGTCCACTTTACTGGAAACATCCTCAAAAAATTCCAGAAGATTTGTCAAGCATGATTTCCCTTTCACAAATCCATGCTGACTTGGACCTATCATGTCACCATTTTCCAGATGCACTGCTATGATATCCTTATAAAAGAATTATAAAGAATGATAAAAGAATTATAAAAGAATTATAAAGAATGATAAAAGTATTAGAAAGGTTGATAAAAGAATGATATAGAATGATAAAAGAATTATAAAAATGATAAAACAATTATAAAACAATTATAAAGAATGATAAAAGAATTATATAGAATAATAAAAGAATGATAAAAGATTATAAAAGAATTATAAAGAATGATAGAAGAATTATAAAGAATTGTAAAGAATGATAAAAGAATTATATAGAATGATAATAAAATTATAAAAGAATTATAAAGAGTGATAAAAGAATTATAAAGATTGATAAAAGAATGATATAAGAATGATAAACGAATGATAAAAGCATGATATAGAATGATGATAAAATTATAAAAGAATTATAAAGAATGATAAAAGAATTATAAAGAATTGTAAAGAATGATAAAATAATTATATAAGAATGATAAAAGAATTATAAAGAATGATAAAAGTATTAGAAAGAATGATTAAAGAATGATAAAAGAATTATAAAGAATTATAAAATAATTATAAAGAATGATAAAAGAATGATAAAAGAATTATAAAGAATGATAAAGAATGATAAAAGAATTATAAAAGAATTATAAAGAATGATAAAAGAATTATAAAGAATGATAAAAGAATTGTAAAGAATGATAAAAGAATTATATAAGAATTATAAAGAATGATAAAAGAATTATAAAGAATGATAAAAGAATTATAAAAGAATTATAAAGAATGATAAAAGAATTATAAAAATGATAAAAAATGATAAAAGAATTATAAAGAATGATAAAAGAATTATAAAAGATTTATAAAGAATGATAAAAGAATTATAAAAGAATGATTAAAGAATGATAAAAGAATTATAAAGAATGATAAAAGAATTGTAAATGAATTATAAAGAATGATAAAAGAATTATAAAGAATGATAAAAAATGATAAAAGAATTATAAAGAATGATAAAAGAATTATAAAAGATTTATAAAGAATGATAAAAAAATGATAAAAGAATTATAAAGAATGATAAAAGAATTATAAAAATTATAAAGAATGATAAAAGAATTATAAAAGAATGATAAAAGAATTATAGATACATAGAAACATAGAAAATAGGTGCAGGAGCAGGCCATTCAGCCCTTCTAGACTGCACCGCCATTCAATGAGTTCATGGCTGAACATGAAACTTCAGTACCCCCTTCCTGCTTTCTCGCCATAACCCTTGATCCCCCGAATAGTAAGGACTTCATCTAACTCCCTTTTGAATATATTTAGTGAATTGGCCTCAACTACTTTCTGTGGTAGAGAATTCCACAGGTTCACCACTCTGGGTGAAGATGTTTCTCCTCATCTCGGTCCTAAATGGCTTACCCCTTATCCTCAGACTGTGACCCCTGGTTCTGGACTTCCCCAACATTGGGAACATTCTTCCTGCATCTAACCTGTCTAAACCCGTCAGAATTTTAAACGTTTCCATGAGGTCCCCTCTCATTCTTCTGAACTCCAGTGAATACAAGCCCAGTTGATCCAGTCTTTCTTGATAGGTCAGTCCCGCCATCCCAGGAATCAGTCTGGTGAATATTCGCTGCACTCCCTCAATAGCAAGAATGTCCTTCCTCAAGTTAGGAGACCAAAACTGTACACAATACTCCAGGTGTGGCCTCACCAAGGCCCTGTACAACTGTAGCAACACCTCCCTGCCCCTGTATTCAAATCCCCTCGCTATGAAGGCCAACATGCCATTTGCTTTCTTAACCGCCTGCTGTACCTGCATGCTAACCTTCAATGACTGATGTACCATGACACCCAGGTCTCGTTGCACCTTCCCTTTTCCTAATCTGTCACCATTCAGATAATAGTCTGTCTCTCTGTTTTTACCACCAAAGTGGATAACCTCACATTTATCCACATTATACTTCATCTGTCATGCATTTGCCCACTCACCTAATCTATCCAAGTCACTCTGCAGCCTAATAGCATCCTCCTCGCAGCTCACACTGCCACCCAACTTAGTGTCATCCGCAAATTTGGAGATACTGCATTTAATCCCCTCGTCTAAATCATTAATGTACAATGTAAACAGCTGGGGCCCCAGCACAGAACCTTGCGGCACCCCACTAGTCACTGCCTGCCATTCTGAAAAGTACCCGTTTACTCCTACTCTTTGCTTCCTGTCTGACAACCAGTTCTCAATCCACGTCAGCACACTACCCCCAATCCCATGTGCTTTAACTTTGCACATTAATCTCTTGTGTGGGACCTTGTCGAAAGCCTTCTGAAAGTCCAAATATACCACATCAACTGGTTCTTCTTTGTCCACTTTACTGGAAACATCCTCAAAAAATTCCAGAAGATTTGTCAAGCATGATTTCCCTTTCACAAATCCATGCTGACTTGGACCTATCATGTCACCATTTTCCAGATGCACTGCTATGATATCCTTATAAAAGAATTATAAAGAATGATAAAAGAATTATAAAAGAATTATAAAGAATGATAAAAGTATTAGAAAGGTTGATAAAAGAATGATATAGAATGATAAAAGAATTATAAAAATGATAAAACAATTATAAAACAATTATAAAGAATGATAAAAGAATTATATAGAATAATAAAAGAATGATAAAAGATTATAAAAGAATTATAAAGAATGATAGAAGAATTATAAAGAATTGTAAAGAATGATAAAAGAATTATATAGAATGATAATAAAATTATAAAAGAATTATAAAGAGTGATAAAAGAATTATAAAGATTGATAAAAGAATGATATAAGAATGATAAACGAATGATAAAAGCATGATATAGAATGATGATAAAATTATAAAAGAATTATAAAGAATGATAAAAGAATTATAAAGAATTGTAAAGAATGATAAAATAATTATATAAGAATGATAAAAGAATTATAAAGAATGATAAAAGTATTAGAAAGAATGATTAAAGAATGATAAAAGAATTATAAAGAATTATAAAATAATTATAAAGAATGATAAAAGAATGATAAAAGAATTATAAAGAATGATAAAGAATGATAAAAGAATTATAAAAGAATTATAAAGAATGATAAAAGAATTATAAAGAATGATAAAAGAATTGTAAAGAATGATAAAAGAATTATATAAGAATTATAAAGAATGATAAAAGAATTATAAAGAATGATAAAAGAATTATAAAAGAATTATAAAGAATGATAAAAGAATTATAAAAATGATAAAAAATGATAAAAGAATTATAAAGAATGATAAAAGAATTATAAAAGATTTATAAAGAATGATAAAAGAATTATAAAAGAATGATTAAAGAATGATAAAAGAATTATAAAGAATGATAAAAGAATTGTAAATGAATTATAAAGAATGATAAAAGAATTATAAAGAATGATAAAAAATGATAAAAGAATTATAAAGAATGATAAAAGAATTATAAAAGATTTATAAAGAATGATAAAAAAATGATAAAAGAATTATAAAGAATGATAAAAGAATTATAAAAATGATAAAGAATGATAAAAGAATTATAAAAGAATGATAAAAGAATTATAGATACATAGAAACATAGAAA
Organism: Pristiophorus japonicus; assembly: GCF_044704955.1. Taxonomy (NCBI): domain Eukaryota; kingdom Metazoa; phylum Chordata; class Chondrichthyes; family Pristiophoridae; genus Pristiophorus; species Pristiophorus japonicus. Next base: position 20,299,895 of record NC_092011.1, on the reverse strand, counting down.
ATAGGTGCAGGAGCAGGCCATTCAGCCCTTCTAGACTGCACCGCCATTCAATGAGTTCATGGCTGAACATGAAACTTCAGTACCCCCTTCCTGCTTTCTCGCCATAACCCTTGATCCCCCGAATAGTAAGGACTTCATCTAACTCCCTTTTGAATATATTTAGTGAATTGGCCTCAACTACTTTCTGTGGTAGAGAATTCCACAGGTTCACCACTCTGGGTGAAGATGTTTCTCCTCATCTCGGTCCTAAATGGCTTACCCCTTATCCTCAGACTGTGACCCCTGGTTCTGGACTTCCCCAACATTGGGAACATTCTTCCTGCATCTAACCTGTCTAAACCCGTCAGAATTTTAAACGTTTCCATGAGGTCCCCTCTCATTCTTCTGAACTCCAGTGAATACAAGCCCAGTTGATCCAGTCTTTCTTGATACGTCAGTCCCGCCATCCCAGGAATCAGTCTGGTGAATATTCGCTGCACTCCCTCAATAGCAAGAATGTCCTTCCTCAAGTTAGGAGACCAAAACTGTACACAATACTCCAGGTGTGGCCTCACCAAGGCCCTGTACAACTGTAGCAACACCTCCCTGCCCCTGTATTCAAATCCCCTCGCTATGAAGGCCAACATGCCATTTGCTTTCTTAACCGCCTGCTGTACCTGCATGCTAACCTTCAATGACTGATGTACCATGACACCCAGGTCTCGTTGCACCTTCCCTTTTCCTAATCTGTCACCATTCAGATAATAGTCTGTCTCTCTGTTTTTACCACCAAAGTGGATAACCTCACATTTATCCACATTATACTTCATCTGTCATGCATTTGCCCACTCACCTAATCTATCCAAGTCACTCTGCAGCCTAATAGCATCCTCCTCGCAGCTCACACTGCCACCCAACTTAGTGTCATCCGCAAATTTGGAGATACTGCATTTAATCCCCTCGTCTAAATCATTAATGTACAATGTAAACAGCTGGGGCCCCAGCACAGAACCTTGCGGCACCCCACTAGTCACTGCCTGCCATTCTGAAAAGTACCCGTTTACTCCTACTCTTTGCTTCCTGTCTGACAACCAGTTCTCAATCCACGTCAGCACACTACCCCCAATCCCATGTGCTTTAACTTTGCACATTAATCTCTTGTGTGGGACCTTGTCGAAAGCCTTCTGAAAGTCCAAATATACCACATCAACTGGTTCTTCTTTGTCCACTTTACTGGAAACATCCTCAAAAAATTCCAGAAGATTTGTCAAGCATGATTTCCCTTTCACAAATCCATGCTGACTTGGACCTATCATGTCACCATTTTCCAGATGCACTGCTATGATATCCTTATAAAAGAATTATAAAGAATGATAAAAGAATTATAAAAGAATTATAAAGAATGATAAAAGTATTAGAAAGGTTGATAAAAGAATGATATAGAATGATAAAAGAATTATAAAAATGATAAAACAATTATAAAACAATTATAAAGAATGATAAAAGAATTATATAGAATAATAAAAGAATGATAAAAGATTATAAAAGAATTATAAAGAATGATAGAAGAATTATAAAGAATTGTAAAGAATGATAAAAGAATTATATAGAATGATAATAAAATTATAAAAGAATTATAAAGAGTGATAAAAGAATTATAAAGATTGATAAAAGAATGATATAAGAATGATAAACGAATGATAAAAGCATGATATAGAATGATGATAAAATTATAAAAGAATTATAAAGAATGATAAAAGAATTATAAAGAATTGTAAAGAATGATAAAATAATTATATAAGAATGATAAAAGAATTATAAAGAATGATAAAAGTATTAGAAAGAATGATTAAAGAATGATAAAAGAATTATAAAGAATTATAAAATAATTATAAAGAATGATAAAAGAATGATAAAAGAATTATAAAGAATGATAAAGAATGATAAAAGAATTATAAAAGAATTATAAAGAGTGATAAAAGAATTATAAAGAATAATAAATTAATTATATAGAATTATAAAGAATAATAAAAGAATTATAAAGAACAATAAAAGAATAATAAAAGAATTACAAAGAATGATAAAAGAATTATAAAGAATGATAAAAGAATTATAAAAGGATTATAAAGAATGATAAAAGAATTATAAAAGAATTATAAAGAATAATAAAAGTATTACAAAGATTGATTAAAGAATGATAAAAGAATTATAAAGAATGATAAAAGAATTATAAAGAATGATAAAAGAATTATAAAAGGATTATAAAAGATTTATAAAGAATTATAAAAGAATTATAAAGAATGATAAAAGAATTATAAAAGGATTATAAAGAATGATAAAAGAATTATAAAATAATTATAAAGACTAATAAAAGAATTATAAAGAATGATAAAAGAATTATAAAAGGATTATAAAGAAGGATAAAAGAATTATAAAAGACTTATAAAGAATGATAAATGAATTATAAAGAATTATAAAGAATGATAAAAGAATTATAAAGAATGATAAAAGTATTAGAAAGATTGATTAAAGAATGATAAAAGAATTATAAAGAATTATAAAAGAATTATAAAAGGATTATAAAGAATGATAAAAGAATTATAAAGAATTATAAAAGAATTATAAAAGAATTGTAAAGAATGATAAAAGAATTGTAAAAGAATGATAAAAGAATTATGAAAGAATTATAAAGTATGATAAAAGAATGATAAAGAATGATAAAAAATTATATAGAATTATAAAGAATGATAAAAACATTATAAAAATTATAAAGAATGATAAAAGAATTATAAAAGAATGATAAAAGAATTATAAAAGAATTATAAAGAATGATAAAAGAATTATAAAAGAATGATAAAAGAATGATAAAAGAATTATAAAGTATGATAAAAGAATTATAAAAGAATTATAAAGAATGATAAAAGTATTAGAAAGATTGATAAAAGAATGATATAGAATGATAAAAGAATTATAAAAATGATAAAACAATTATAAAACAATTATAAAGAATGATAAAAGAATTATATAGAATAATAAAAGAATGATAAAAGATTATAAAAGAATTATAAAGAATGATCCGAAGAATTATAAAGAATTGTAAAGAATGATAAAAGAATTATAAATAGTAATAAAAAAATGATAGAAGAATTATAAAGAATGATAAAAGAATTATAAAGAATGATAAAAGAATTATAAATAGTAATAAAAAAATGATAGAAGAATTATAAAGAATGATAAAAGAATTATAAAGAATTATAAATGAATTATAAAGAATGATAAAAGAATTATAAAAGGATTATAAAGAATGATAAAAACAATTAGAAAGAATGACAAAATAATTTTCTAAGAATTATAAAGAATGATAAAAGAATGATAAAAGAATTATAAAGAATGATAAAAGAATTATAAAGAATGATAAAAGAATGATAAAAGAATTATAAAGAATGTTAAAAGAATTATAAAAGACACTTGAACTTGACTTTTTTTGCAGGGTTTCAGACCTCCCACCCAGCTCCCGGTGCTTTCTCGTGAGCGTTTTGTTGCTCCTCACCAAGAGGTCGCCGCTCTGACCAAACCCGGGCGGTTACGGTTTTATCGGCAATGCACGCCGGCGGTCCACTCCCTAGCAGTATTTTGAAACCGCCGGTGGAACACTTTGGGGAACTTCCCACTGGGTGGTTTAACACCGAAAACGATCAATACCGCCGAAAAATCTGGCGGATATGGTGCTGAAATTCTGTCTCTCTTTTGTGTCTCTTTCTATCAGTGTAATGTCCTCTCTTGCTTTCCCCTCCCTCTCCCCCTCAAGATGAGGTGGAGAAAGACACTGTAATGTATTTGCTTCATGGGTTCTTTGCTTAAGAATTCGTAGCAGCACATTGCTATTAATAACTAGTTGGTTTGTTAGCAAAGGTTTAACAATCACACGACACATTACCAGTTCATCCACCAGGCTCACAACTGCATATCTCATCGTGGATCCACCGAACCCAACAAGCTGGGGTTTTATTGAGTCTTGCGAACATCACGTGACTAGCTAAGCCACTCCCAACTCAACAGCTCCACAACAATTTAATCATGTGCCCCCTTATTAAAGAGGTACTAATAAGGACAAATTAAACAAATTAAACTTTTAGTGTTAAATGGATCATATTAAAATTTGGTTGCCGGGGGTGATGATGCACTCCAGTCTCTCCGGTGCCCACCTCTCGCGGAAGGCTGCGAGCGTACCGGTGGACACCGCGTGCTCCATCTCCAAGGACACCCTGGCTCGGATGTAACCGCGGAAGAGAGGCAGGCAGTCGGGCTGAACGACCCCCTCGACCGCCCGCTGCCTGGACCGGTTAATGACCACCTTGGCCAGGCCTAGGAGCAGTCCCATGAGGAGGCCTTGCGACCTGCCCGCTCCCCTCCGCACAGGGTGCCCAAAGATCAAGAGCATGGGACTGAAGTGCAACTAGAATTTGAGGAGCAGCCCCTTTAAATAATGGAATAGGGGCTGCAACCTCATACATACACATGGAACAGGGACTCCTCTAGTCCGTGAACCGACGTAAAAACCAATTGCACGGGACTACTCGTGCAACACCCTCTAGGCCAAGTCCACAATAAATAAGGGGAGCACTCCCATGTAGAGAGCACTCCATTGGGGACCTCCGCCTCCTGCGGACAGCAAAATGGTGCACCATGGCGTGTCCGGACGGCAGACGAGGATGGCAAGGTGGAGAGTGTGCAAGAGCAGCCCGTACGGGAATCCCCTCCCCGCAGAACTGAAAGGCACGGAGGGAATTTCCCGGAGGAGGCTCAAGTTGTGAGGCGCCGGCTCCCGAGGGAGGTTTCGGGGCTTGGTGCCGATGAGGAATTCCGTCCGGACGGGGGTCAGTTCGGACGGGATCGCCCCACGAGCCTGAGCCTCCTGTCAACAGCTCTGCAAAGCTGTGAGCATCCTCACAGGTGCATACATTACAGACACATTCGAGAGCTGGTCTTGCAGTGTGTTGGGGGACAAGAGTTGTCAGTGGTCCACACCAGGTGCTGGGTGGTGCAGTTTGGCTCGGGGGGCCTTCCTAACAGCCTGGTACCTAACCCCGCCCCCCACGCAGCTGTTTCCGAATGTTCTCACCCACATTCTCCACTTTCCCCCCCCGCCTCTCAGGTTCGACAGCAGAACGGATCTGCCTGGCCGGGGACAGTGCTGGAGGAAATCTGTGCATCACCGTGTCCATGCGGGCCGCCTCCTACGGAGTTCGACTGCCCGACGGGATCATGGCCGCCTACCCCGCCACCCTGCTCCAAGCCACCGCCTCGCCGTCCCGCCTGCTCACCTTCATCGACCCACTGCTGCCCCTCAGCGTCCTGTCTAAGTGCTTGAGCGCGTACGCAGGTAAGAGTCACGCCGACCGTGCAAGAAAGAAAGACTTGCATTTATATAGCGTCTTTCACCACCACCGGACGTTGCAAAGCACTCGACAACCAATGAAGTACTTTTGGAGTGTAGTCACTGTTGTAATGTGGGAAACGCGGCAGCCAATTTACGCACAGCAAGCTGATAATCTGTTTATTTATTATGTTGATTGAGGGATAAATATTGGCCCCAAGACACCAGGGATAACTCCCCCGCTCTTCTTGCAAATAGTGCCATGGGATCTTTTACGTCCACCTGAGAGAGCTGACGGGGCCTCGGTTTAATGTCTCATCTGAAAGACGGCCCCTCCGACAGTGCAGCGCTGCCTCAGTACTGCCCCTCCGACAGTGCGGCACTCCCTCAGTACTGCCCGTCCGACAGTGCGGCACTCCCTCAGTACTGCCCCTCTGACAGTACGGCGCTCCCTCAGTACTGCCCCTCCGACAGTGCGGCGCTCCCTCAGTACTGCCCCTCTTGACAGTGCGGCACTCCCTCAATACTGCCCCTCCAACAGTGCGGCGCTCCCTCAGTACTGCCCCTTCGACAGTGCGGCGCTCCCTCAGTACTGCCTCTCCGACAGTGCGGCGCTCCCTCAGTACTGCCCCCCCGACAGTGCAGCACTCCCTCAGTACTGCCCCCTCCGACAGTGAGGCGCTCCCTCAGTACTGCCCCCCCGACAGTGAGGCGCTCCCTCAGTACTGCCCCCCCGACAGTGAGGCGCTCCCTCGGTACTGCCCCCCCGACAGTGCAGCACTCCCTCAGTACTGCCCCTCCGACAGTGCGGCACTCCCTCAGTACTGCCCCTCCGACAGTGAGGCGCTCCCTCAGTACTGCCCCCCCGACAGTGCAGCACTCCCTCAGTACTGCCCCTCCGACAGTGCGGCACTCCCTCAGTACTGCCCCCCCGACAGTGAGGCGCTCCCTCAGTACTGCCCCTCTGACAGTGCGGCGCTCCCTCAGTACTGCCCCTCCGACAGTGCAGCACTCCCTCAGTACTGCCCCCTCCGACAGTGAGGCGCTCCCTCAGTACTGCCCCCCCGACAGTGAGGCGCTCCCTCAGTACTGCCCCCCCGACAGTGAGGCGCTCCCTCGGTACTGCCCCCCCGACAGTGCAGCACTCCCTCAGTACTGCCCCTCTGACAGTGCGGCACTCCCTCAGTACTGCCCCTCCGACAGTGAGGCGCTCCCTCAGTACTGCCCCCCCGACAGTGCAGCACTCCCTCAGTACTGCCCCTCCGACAGTGCGGCACTCCCTCAGTACTGCCCCCCCGACAGTGAGGCGCTCCCTCAGTACTGCCCCTCTGACAGTGCGGCGCTCCCTCAGTACTGCCCCTCCGACAGTGCGGCACTCCCTCAGTACTGCCCCTCCGACAGTGAGGCGCTCCCTCAGTACTGCCCCTCCGACAGTGCAGCACTCCCTCAGTACTGCCCCTCCGACAGTGCGGCGCTCCCTCAGAACTGCACTGGAGTGTCTGCCTGGATTATGTGCTCAAGTCCCTGGAGTGGGACTCACTACCTTCTGACTCTGATGCGAGAGAACTGCCCACTGAGCCACAGCCCAAGCCTAGTCAGACTGAGCGGGACGGGGTGGGGTGGGGGGGCGGGGGGCTGCTCCTGGCATTGGGAGAGCGTCCTCTGCGAGGTGTACGTATGAAATCAAATGAAAGAATTATATCGCGGCTATCTCAACCTCAGGCATTTCAAAACATTACCAGGTTACATAGCAGTGAATCACACGGTGGGTCAGTGGGTAACTCTCTCTCTCTCTCGCTTCTGAGTCAGAAGGTCATGGCTTCGAGCTCCAGCGACTAGAGCCACAATCTTTTCATTTTATTCATTCACTGGGTGTGGTTGCATCAAGGCTGACACTCCTGTTGCGGTACTGAGGGAGCGCCGCACTGTCTGAGGAGCAGTACTGAGGGAGTGCCGCACTGTCTGAGGAGCAGTACTGAGGGAGTGCCGCACTGTCTGAGGAGCAGTACTGAGGGAGCGCCGCACTGTCTGAGGGGCAGTACTGAGGGAGTGCCGCACTGTCTGAGGGGCAGTACTGAGGGAGTGCCGCACTGTCTGAGGAGCAGTACTGAGGGAGCGCCGCACTGTCTGAGGGGCAGTACTGAGGGAGTGCCGCACTGTCGGAGGGGCAGTACTGAGGGAGCGCCGCACTGTCTGAGGAGCAGTACTGAGGGAGTGCCGCACTGTCTGAGGAGCAGTACTGAGGGAGTGCCGCACTGTCTGAGGAGCAGTACTGAGGGAGCGCCGCACTGTCTGAGGGGCAGTACTGAGGGAGTGCCGCACTGTCTGAGGGGCAGTACTGAGGGAGTGCCGCACTGTCTGAGGAGCAGTACTGAGGGAGCGCCGCACTGTCTGAGGGGCAGTACTGAGGGAGTGCCGCACTGTCTGAGGAGCAGTACTGAGGGAGCGCCGCACTGTCTGAGGGGCAGTACTGAGGGAGTGCCGCACTGTCTGAGGGGCAGTACTGAGGGAGTGCCGCACTGTCTGAGGAGCAGTACTGAGGGAGTGCCGCACTGTCTGAGGGGCAGTACTGAGGGAGTGCCGCACTGTCTGAGGAGCAGTACTGAGGGAGCGCCGCACTGTCTGAGGGGCAGTACTGAGGGAGTGCCGCACTGTCTGAGGGGCAGTACTGAGGGAGTGCCGCACTGTCTGAGGAGCAGTACTGAGGGAGCGCCGCACTGTCTGAGGGGCAGTACTGAGGGAGTGCCGCACTGTCGGAGGGGCAGTACTGAGGGAGCGCCGCACTGTCTGAGGAGCAGTACTGAGGGAGTGCCGCACTGTCTGAGGAGCAGTACTGAGGGAGTGCCGCACTGTCTGAGGAGCAGTACTGAGGGAGCGCCGCACTGTCTGAGGGGCAGTACTGAGGGAGTGCCGCACTGTCTGAGGGGCAGTACTGAGGGAGTGCCGCACTGTCTGAGGAGCAGTACTGAGGGAGCGCCGCACTGTCTGAGGGGCAGTACTGAGGGAGTGCCGCACTGTCTGAGGAGCAGTACTGAGGGAGCGCCGCACTGTCGGAGGGACAGTACTGAGGGAGTGCCTTACTGTCGGAGGGGCAGTACTGAGGGAGTGCCGCACTGTCGGAGGGGCAGTACTGAGGGAGCGCCGCACTGTCTGAGGGGCAGTACTGAGGGAGTGCCGCACTGTCTGAGGAGCAGTACTGAGGGAGCGCCGCACTGTCTGAGGGGCAGTACTGAGGGAGTGCCGCACTGTCTGAGGAGCAGTACTGAGGGAGCGCCGCACTGTCTGAGGGGCAGTACTGAGGGAGTGCCGCACTGTCTGAGGAGCAGTACTGAGGGAGTGCCGCACTGTCTGAGGGGCAGTACTGAGGGAGTGCCGCACTGTCTGAGGAGCAGTACTGAGGGAGCGCCGCACTGTCTGAGGGGCAGTACTGAGGGAGTGCCGCACTGTCTGAGGAGCAGTACTGAGGGAGTGCCGCATTGTCGGAGGGGCAGTACTGAGGGGGGAGGCTCAACGAGTTCGTATCCGCTGCCGGTCAGGCCCCCTCCCCCCGATACTGGGCCCCCCCCCCCCCCCGATCCTCCCCTCCCCCGATACTGGGCCCTCCTCCCCACCCCACCTTCGATAATGGCCCCACCCCCCCAATCCTCCCCCCCCCCCCCCGCCGATACTGGGCCCACCCCCCGATCCGCCACCCCCCCCGATATTGGGCCCACCCCCCCGATCCTCGCCACCGCCGATCCTCCCCCCCATCCTCCCCGCCTCCCCTCCCCAATCCTCGTGGCTCTTCCCCTCACCGTGTCGGTTGTGTGTTGCAGGTACAGAGCCTGTGACGAGTGCATCGTCGAACCTGGAGAAGGTAGACACATTGAGCATGGTGCGCAACGACACGGCCGTGCTGCTTCGCGACCTCCGCCAGGGAGCCTCAGCCTGGCTCAACTCGCTGCTCGAGACCGGCAAGACCAGCCGCACACCCGGTGAGTATCTCTCCCCTCCCCTCTCCCCCATCACTGGGACCCTCCCCTCTCCCCCATCACTGGGACCCTCCCTCCCCCCACCCCTGGGGCCCCTCCCCTCTCCCCATCACTGGGACCCTCCCCTCTCCCCCCACCCCTGGGGCCCTCCCCTCTCCCCCATCACTGGGACCCTCCCTCCCCCACCCCTGGGGCCCTCCCCTCTCCCCATCACTGGGACCCTCCCCTCTCCCCCCACCCCTGGGGCCCTCCCCTCTCCCCCATCACTGGGACCCTCCCTCCCCCCACCCCTGGGGCCCTCCCCTCTCCCCCATCACTGGGACCCTCCCCTCTCCCCCATCACTGGGACCCTCCCCTCTCCCCCATCACTGGGACCCTCCCCTCTCCCCCATCACTGGGACCCTCCCTCCCCCACCCCTGGGGCCCTCCCCTCTCCCCATCACTGGGACCCTCCCCTCTCCCCCCACCCTGGGGCCCTCCCCTCTCCCCCATCACTGGGACCCTCCCTCCCCCCACCCCTGGGGCCCTCCCCTCTCCCCATCACTGGGACCCTCCCCTCTCCCCCACCCCTGGGGCCCTCCCCTCTCCCCCATCACTGGGACCCTCCCTCCCCCACCCCTGGGGCCCTCCCCTCTCCCCATCACTGGGACCCTCCCCTCTCCCCCATCACTGGGACCCTCCCCTCTCCCCCATCACTGGGACCCTCCCCTCTCCCCCATCACTGGGACCCTCCCTCCCCCCACCCCTGGGGCCCTCCCCTCTCCCCATCACTGGGACCCTCCCCTCTCCCCCCACCCCTGGGGCCCTCCCCTCTCCCCCATCACTGGGACCCTCCCTCCCCCCACCCCTGGGGCCCTCCCCTCTCCCCCATCACTGGGACCCTCCCCTCTCCCCCATCACTGGGACCCTCCCCTCTCCCCCATCACTGGGACCCTCCCCTCTCCCCCATCACTGGGACCCTCCCTCCCCCCATCACTGGGACCCTCCCTCCCCCCATCACTGGGACCCTCCCTCCCCCCACCCCTGGGGCCCTCCCCTCTCCCCCATCACTGGGACCCTCCCCTCTCCCCCATCACTAGGACCCTCCCTCCCCCCACCCCTGGGGCCCTCCCCTCTCCCCCATCACTGGGACCCTCCCCTCTCCCCCATCACTGGGACCCTCCCTCACCCCATCCCTGGGGCCCTCCCCTTTCCCCCATTACTGGGACCCTCCCCTCTCCCCCATCACTGGGACCCTCCCCTCTCCCCCATCACTGGGACCCTCCCTCCCCCCATCCCTGGGGCCCTCCACTCTCCCCCATCCCTGGGACCCTCCCCCCTCCCCCATCCCTGGGACCCTCCCCTCTCTCCCATCCCTGAGACCCTCACCTCCCCCCCCACATCCCTGGGTCCCTCCCCTCTCCCCATCCCTGGGACCCCTACTCCCCCTATCGCTGAGACCCTCTCTCCCCCCCATCCCTGGGACGCTCCCCTCCCCCAATCCCTGGGACCCGCCGCTCTCCCCCCCCCCCCCCCCCCCCGATCCCTGGGACGCTCCCCATCCCCTCTCCCATCCCTGGGACCTTCCCCTCCCTGGGACCCTCCCCTCCCCCCTAACAGCACCCCCCCCATCCCCAGGGGCATCCACCCCCCCAGCCCCAAACCCTATCTCTATAACCTCCAACTGTCTCACGAGCCTCCAGCCCCTACACCCCTCCCTATCTCTGTAACCTCCTCAAGCCCCTACACCCCTCCCTATCTCTGTAAACTCCTCCAGCCCCTACACCCCTCCCTATCTCTGTAAACTCCTCAAGCCCCTACACCCCTCCCTATCTCTGTAACCTCCTCAAGCCCCTACACCCCTCCCTATCTCTGTAAACTCCTCAAGCCCCTACACCCCTCCCTATCTCTGTAAACTCCTCCAGCCCCTACACCCCTCCCTATCTCTGTAACCTCCTCCAGTCCCTACACCCCTCCCTATCTCTGTAACCTCCTCAAGCCCCTACACCCCTCCCTATCTCTGTAAACTCCTCAAGCCCCTACACCCACCTCTATCTCTATAACCTCCTCCAGCCCTACAACTCTCTGAGATCTCTGCTCTCCCCCAATTCTGCCTTCATGACCATCCCTGATTATAATCGCTCCACCATCGGTGGCCGTGCCATCAGCTGCCTGGGCCCCAAGCTCCGGAACTCCCTCCCTAAACCTCTATATCGCTCCTCCTTTAAGACATTCCTAAAGCCTACCTCTTTGACCAAGCTTTTGGTCGCCTGCGCTAATATCTCCTTCTGTGGCTCGGTGTCAGACTTTGTCTCATTTATGCTCCTGTGAAGGGCCTTGGGATGTTTTACTGCTTTAAGGCGCTGTGGAAATACAAGCTGTTGAACTGCAGAAGGTCTCACACTTCTGCTGTGCTTGGCCCGTGAGGACGAAGAGAAGAATTTGACAGGGCGGAGGGAGTGCTGGGCACTGAGTGAGAGATACGGGGGAGGGCACAGGTAGAGAGGTGTCTTCGGCAGAACACGGGGAGGGGAAATGGGTAACGGGAGTATCAGCCCACAGGTCTGTCCGGGTGGCCACTGCCTCTACGACAACTCCTGTTTAAATAGCGCAGTAATGTCAGAAAAGCTCCCCGTGGTGTTTCACCGGGGCATCAAATGGTCACTGAGGCAACAGAACGGTGTCCAGGAGCAGTGCCCGAAGGAGGTGGGACTTCAGGAGGGTCTGCAAGTAGCCGAGGTGGATGGGCAGGCCCAGGGATATGGGCGGGGAATCCAGAGGGTTGGACTGAAGGCACGGTCAGCGCTGATGAAGTGGATAGCGGAGGGCAGCCACTCAAGGTCCACATCGGGGGCGGGAGTGAGAGGGGGAGGGGAGTGAGAGGGGGAGGGAAGTGAGGGGGGAGGGGAGTGAGGGGGGCGGGGAGTGAGGGGTGGCAGGGAGTGAGGGAGAGTGAGGGGGCGGGGAGTGGGGGGGGCGGGCAGTGAGGGGGAGGGTGGGAGGGTGAGGGGGAGTGAGGGGGCGGGGAATGAGGGGGGCGAGCAGTGAGGGGAGGGCGGGCAGTGAAGGGGAGGGCGGGGGGTGAGGCGGAGTGAGGGGGGTGTGGGCAGTGAGGGGTGGCAGGGAGTGAGGGGGAGTGAGCAGGGCGGGGAGTGAGGGTGGGTAGTGGAGGGGGGGGTAGTGAAGGGCGTGGCGGGGGTGTGAGGGATCTGGTTGCGGACTGGATCAGGAGTTGGTTCCACACCTCACTCGGACAGTCCGAGGAACAGATAAACACAGGGCATGAGTGGAATGTAAACAAAGCGCACGATTCCTAGCGCACTCTGGCCGGGGGTGTGGGAGTGGTGGGGGGGGGGGGCTGGTGTGGGGGTTTGGGGAGTGGTGGTGGGGGCTCGGTGTGGGGGGTGTGGGAGTGATGGGGGGGGTGGGGGGGTGGGGAGTGGTGGTGGGGGCTCGGTGTGGGGGGTGTGGGAGTGATGGGGGCAGTGGGCAGGTGTGGGGGTTTGCCAGTGGTGGTGGGCTCGTGCTGCTGCCCTCCCCCCCGGCCTGCTCCCTGGGGCCGCTGCCTTTTGCCGAGATGTCGCTGGCTTGACACGTCCTCCTCCTGCCGCTGGCTCTGAGCTCTGTCTTGTCTCTGCAGTGGGATTGCAGCTCTGGGCCTGCCTCAGGCGACCTCTCACCCTCCTGCTGCGCCTGCTACGACTGGAGTGGCCGATCCTTTCTAACTGTCTTGCCT